>NW_003852714.1:50862-65936 GCF_000181295.1 Otolemur garnettii
CACGCTCATTCTTTCAAATGCATATTTTGGCTTGTGATTATCTCTCAATTTTTTAAGAGTAATTTTTATGAAACTATGGATAAGTCAAAAAACAGTGTTGTTTTTGAATCTGAGCTCCATCATGAAACCAATGCAGCATGCCGGCAGCTTGAAATATCAATCAAGTGTTTGGGAAGGATTTGTGGTTAATGAATACACAGTGTGTCAATAGTTTGAGAAGTTTCTGTATGATAATTTTAATCTTGAAACCTAGCCATGTGGGTGACCTGAGACCAAAGTGGATAATGATGAACTGCAAGCTGTAATGGAAGTGAATCTGTCTCAACCCACTCATGAATTAGCACAAAGATTGATGTTCCTTACCGTTCCAATACTATCTGACCCTCTGAAACACATTGGCAAGGTAAATAAACTAGACAGATGTGTTCTGCATGAATTAAATGAGCGACAGAATAAAAATCATCTCAAAGCTTGCCTTTTCTTGCTGTCACAACATAAAGCGAACCATTTTTACACCTTCTTTCTATGTGTGATGGAAACTGGATTCTTTCTGACAATTCCAAGTGCTCAACACAATGGTTGCATAAAGGTGAAATGCTGAAACACGTCCAAAACTGAATATTCTTCAAAAAAAGCTAATGGTGTCTTTTTGGTAGTCCAGAGCTGGTATCATCCATTACAACAACATGAAACCTGGTCAATCTATTACAGCAGATGTCTACTGCAACCATTTGGACAAAATGATGAGGATGCTTGTGATTAAGCAGCTTAGATCGGTATGATGATTACATTGGTTAATACAGATGGGCCAATCCTCTTGCAAGGCAACACTTTCACACAAACAACACTGCTCAAACTATAGAAGCCAGACGTGGAAACTCTCTGTCATCCACTTTATCTACCTGATCTTGCACCAACTGACTACCACTTCTTCCAGGCTTGTTAGCAGTTTTTGCAAGGAAAAATATTCAATGGTCAACAAGTGACAGAAAATGCCTTTCGCAATTTCATGGCTACTCCCTCTTCAGGCCTTTTCACCGCTGGCATACACAAAGTACTATTAAGACAGTGAAACTGTGTCAGTAGCTAAGAACCATACTTTGATTATACTTCTTGTTATTTGATATGTAATAAGCTAAACTTTTGATTCAAAATCTGACATTTGGCATTTAATGACCTAATATATTCATCCAAGATTTTTCAGCTATAAAAAAATGAAATTCTCACACATGCTACAACATGGAAGAACCTTAGATACATCATACCAGATGAAAGAAGCCAAAGTATAGAGATACCATATGATTGCATTTATGTGAAGTGTCTGAATGGGTGAATGTATAGACACAGGAAACATGATTGCCTAGTGTTGGGGTGGGCACAGGGATTAACTGTACTCTAGCATGACAGGACTTTTAGGGGTAACAGAAAAAGCTAGATTATGGTGATGGCTGCATACCTATACACAGTTACAAAAATTTATCAGATTTTACCCTTAAAATGGGTGAATTTTATTTATATTGCAAAAAAAGATGTTTAAAATATGGTATTTGATCTGTTCTTCTGTTATACCACAGGAACAAATGTTTTTATACAAATGGATCCATGCATATGTTTTCTATACCTTCGAAGGTACAGTAGAAGCTCCATAGTTGACCACCCCCCTACATCGATCACCTCCCAATGTTGACCTAATTTTCACAGACTAGACACATATTACATGTATATATCGGTACAGGAGACCTGGTTCCTTATGTCATCTACCTTCATTTGTTGACCAGTTTGTCATGGTCCCTTAAGTGGTCAACTTACAGAGGTTCAACTGTATAGCAACTTGTGGTTGGATCTCAAGCCTGCCGTCCCTGTCCTGTGTAACTCTAAACAAAGACAATTCTCTCTGCTCCCTCCATCTCATATTACCTCAGGTCATGCTTGGGCACAAAATTCATGACATCTGAACACTTCCACATTTTGCAATTATGGCAATGGCTTGAGAGTGTGTCCATGATGGAGTCCAAGGCCCGGCCTCTGTGACAAGATGCAAGATGTCAGCATTATTACTTTCTTCATTCCTGTGTGGTCTTCCTCACATATCTCCACTTAGGGAGTCTAAATGGCACTAAGTCTTATGCATATCACCATGCGATATTTATCAAATGGCTACATAAGTGCACAACATTTGAAACAAAAATTTCCCTTGTAGAAATTCACCTTCAGGACATAGTGAAGGATGTTGATCCGTATCTGGTTATGAGGACTGCCATTCTTATAATTTTCTCCTGTCACATCTGGGCCTGAATTTAGGAACGGAGTCCAAATGAAGAGGCAGAAGGGAGCAGACGGAAATACTGATGTCAACGCATGCACACACACTGAGATATGGACCATGTTGTGTTGTCATAATACTGCAATTCTCTCAAAGAGAGTTGCTGGGCTCAGGAAAGACATTTTCAGCTCACCAATACAAACAGCCACAGGAAGCATGCCCTATACTGTGCCCATTACCAATGCACAAACTCTGAAAAGAGACCATCCACACACAGTGTAGCTAATACAGAAGGGCAAAACACTCTAAATAACATGGAGTTATAAAAATTGATTGTGTCGGCTCGGTGCCCAATGCACAGTGGTTATGGCAACAGCCACATACACTGAAACTGGCAGGTTCAAACTCGCCTGAGTCAGCTAAACAATGTCAACTGCAATAAAAATAGCCAGGTGTTGTGGCGGGCACCTGTAGCCCCAGCTACTTGGGAGGCTGAGGGAAGAGAATCACTTAAGCCCCCAAATTTGAGGTTGCCATGAGCTATGACACAACCGTACTCTACGGAGGACAACATAGTGAGACTCTGTCTCAAAAAAAAATTTTTGATTATGTCACATTCATAGGATAGAATGCTAAAAGGCAGCAAAAGCAAGTTATTTTGAAAACAGTGGTGAGAGAGAATTTCTTACCTATCAGATTAATGATTCACATTATTTCTAACGTGTGGAAATACAGGTACTTTCATCCTCTGATATCATGAGTATAAATTAATAATAGTATTGTGAGTTCATTGTCAACATAAAATTTTTTAGTTCAAAGGGTGTAGAAATGATACTGTTAGGAAATATTACAAAGATATTTTAACATATATGAGTATGTTGCTAAGTACATTATTGTCCCTAAAGGAGAAATGATGATAAGAGAACTGAATTTTCATTACCAGACACTGGTGTAATAAATTTGGAGGCATCTACTTGATGAAATACCCAATCAACACACACACACAAATTTTGTTTTAAGTATTTTAAAATGGGCTCAGCGCCCATAGCTCAGTGGTTAAGTCTGCCTCCTGGGCTGGCGGGTTCAAACGCAGCCTGGGCCTGCTAAACAACAATGACAACGGCAACAAAAATAGCTGGGCGTTGTGAAGGGCGCCTGTAGTCCCAGCTACTCAGGAGGCTTTGGCAAGAGAATCGCTTAAGCCCAAGAGTTTCAGGACACCCGGCAGTCTACCGAGGGCGACAGAGTGAGACTCTGTCTCAAAAAAAAAAAAGTATTTTAAAATGGCATCATCAACATGTATTTCCATGGAAATATGGTTACAATAAAGGCAACATCGTGTTATAAAGATCATAAAAATCTGGATCCATTTTGGCTGACCAAAATCTCCAACTATTTATTCATATGACTTAAAGCATTAGAAAAATTATTTATTTAGTCCTCTCACATACAGCTTTCTCTTCTGCATAGTACCAGGCTGCACGTTCTGTAGCACGTCAGCATCCCTACACAATGAGAATGCAGCTTTTCCACTCAGATTTCCAGAAAGATCCGCAGTTTGCTTGAGCCCCTCCCTCCCACCTTACAGCTCTGCAATGTTCACGCTGCACTTCAGGCTTTGGTCACTAGATGGCACCACCGTACCGCCCTCATGAAACTTCTCTACAAAAATATGTACGTAAGGAACCAAAAAATACACAGCACCTCACTTCAAATCCAATTTAGGAATCTATGTACAGAATGATTCTAATTTTGTCAGAATAAAACTTATAGATGTGAAAGAAGATTGTAAAATCCTCTGCTCTGAGGCATCCATATTTTAACATGAGTTAGCTCTAACACACAGGGGCAGTCCTTGGTAGGTGGAATATTTTCACCTGCAGGAAGCAATCCCCCTCAGGAAGCAATCCTCCTGTATGCATCATTTTTCTGGTTCATAAAAGAATCACATTGTAAATCTGAGATTGGGAGTCCATTCCCAGTCTGAACTGAAGATAAGGCTGCAACTGTGAGATGTATTTGACGTGGTGGAGCTAGAGGATCGAGAAACACACACACAGATACACACACTTCATTTTCTAAAATCTACTTTGCTTCCCCAACAAATTCTGCGCAATGAATGCTTTTACAAAATAATTCATGTGCACATTACTGTTGTCAATTGGTTCACATGTATTATCTTTATTCAAATTTTAATCAATACACTTTTTCTTGAAATAAACTTATCAGAAATATACAAGAGTACATATTCATAAATTTGAATTAACCTACATGTCTCACTGGCCCACCTCCCATCTCTTGACCTCAAGGGGTCTGTGGTCCATAGAATGGTGTATACTCTCCAAATGTATCCCTGTAGGTCAGGTGCACACCAATGTGTTCTCCTATACCCATAGATACTTGTTCCAAAAGAAGAATCACAGGATTCATCTTCTTTTACAACTCGCTTTTTCCACCTAATATTAATTCTAGGATTTTATTTGAGTCTTATTGGTTATTGTAGTTTTGCCACATTTAACGTGTTTATTCCTCATGTATATACTTGTATGAATTCTCTGTAGAAATCAGCATCCAATTATTTTGTTACTGAGTGTGCTTCACAAATCATGGATACTAATTCATATCTAAGGTGTAGTATGCAAATGTTTTTTCCCTTGTTTTGATACAATTCTTAGTGGAGTGTTTTTCTTCATTCAAAAGTTGCTTTGAATTTCAATAGTGTGAGTGAAAAACTATACAGCTCATTGTTTAAAAAGAAAATGTTCAACAACACCCAGGAGAGCATGTACAGCCATCCTCCAGGGAGGTTAGAGCACTCAGAGCCCCGGTGTCAGCAAGGAAAAATGGAAGATCTTTATAGTATTCCATAGTTAGCTGTTGAGTAGACGACAACCAAGTTGTCTCCCTGATTTACATAAACTCCCCTACAGCCATTATATTGACCTGAATAATAGTCACAACAAATAGGTAGCTTGAATAGCTGTTGAGATTAAATGGATCCTATGGAATGGATGGAATATAAACTGCACTTGCTTACAGTAGGTCAGTACATATTACATCCCTTCCCTAGGCTCACACGTCCCAAAGACAACACTTGAGCTTCTGCCTGAGCCCACTTCAGGGATCAGCCAACTTCAGTGGCTCTATACCCAGGTCTCTTGGCACAAAACCAGGACTTGGTTGTGGCATGAGGCCCTGTGGGGCCACAATAGCAGGGGAGGGTGATCTAACTATTTCTCAGCCTTGGAAGCCAATCTTCTAAAAGGGAGGCTGCTCAAGGTCCTCTAGGGATGGCAACAGTGCAAACTCTTTCCAATCATGCATTTATCTGAGGAGGTGACTTAGGCTTTGTGACTCTGAGCCTTGGTCATGTGTAAAATGGGACTGACAATATATCATCCTTGCAGAGCTTCCCAGAGGGTAAAACTTGGCCACAGTATATGGCATGGAGTGTGAGACTTAATGGCCCTTCAATTGCTGGGATACAGCAGCAGGGGATGGCTGAGCCTCAAGGCTAAGGCAGGCACCATGAAAAATCATTTCTCAAAGCTCCTCTTAATGAGAGCACAGACATCTAGATAAAATTTAACTCTTAACTTGTTGAACTTAAGCAAGTTTCAAGGAACTGAAAATTTTCAAAATTCTGTCCTTGGACTCCTCTTTACCCATTCAGTCAAAAGGTCAAGGTTTCTTTTTCTTTCTCTTTGTCTCTCTCCTCCCCACCACACACAAAGTAACCCCCAAATTTTCCATATTCCCTGTCAACATTCTTTATTTCCTACTGACTCCTTCTCCCACTGCACTATGGCTTCTGACCCAGGATTTCAATGAACATGCTCTCACCAAGGCCACAATCCACCTTTCTGTCACAATGTTGACATTTTTATAAAATACCAACATACTGACCGTTAGTATTAATGACATCCTAATAAATGCATGCTTGTAAAGACTGCTTCTTTTACTTCACAAGAAATATTTGACAGTTTAGCAGAACCTGGAGCAGGATGTACTGCACAAAAATCAAGGCTACCCCATTCCCTAACTGTGCAGTCTTTGGTGGTCTTTATCTGTCCCTCCATTTCTCATCTATAGAAGAGGGATTAGCCAAACTTTCTACCTTGTGAAAGTCCTGTCAGAATTGAATGCCTCAACACCTAAAAGTCACTTGGCACATATATGTTTTAGCCACATTCATTTCCATTTCTCTATCTTTTTCTTTTTCTTTTTTTTTTTTTTTTTGAGACAGAATCTCACTTTGTCACCCCTGGTAGAGTGTCATGGCATCATAGCTCACAGCAACCTCAAACTCTTAGGTTCAAGTGATTCTCTTGCCTCAGCCTCCCAAGTAGTTGGAACTATAGGTGCCTGTCACAACACCCAGCTAGTTTTAGAGAACGGGGTCTTGTTCTAGCTCAGGCTGTTCTGGAACTGGTGAGCTCAGGTGATCCACCTGCCTTGGCCTCCCAGAGTGCTAGGATTACAGGTGTGAGCCACGACACCCATCCATTATTTCTCTATCTTTATTGGCCATTAGTATCTCTATGGTAAAGACTGGTGTTTATATGTTGTGAGACAGGCAGGTTATAAAACTAAATGTAGGATGAGACCTTATCTTTTGCAGATAAGTATATAAATGCATGCATTTCTGCATAAATACATAAGTACCAACATAAGAAAACATCTGGAAGGATATAATACAGATATAAACGTTAGCAAGGCTAATCTTTGAGTGGTCTAGGGATAATATTATTAATTTCCTCTCCTATGTTACATGTTCTTACCTATAATAAACACCTATTGCTCTTGCAGTTATATAAAATAATAAAGTGTCATTCTCAGCCCTGACCGCAGACATTTAGAATAAGGAGTATTCCTGAGGCTCAGGAAGCCAGACAAGACACTCAGGAAGTCTCTTCTACAGTATAATAGGATATATTCCGTAAAATTCCAAACCACACTGATAATTATCGATACTTTAATTTCTTGCCTAGTTAATTTGGAAAAAAAATCAACATTTTTCTATTTGGCTGAACCCCCAAAAGTTATGCTGAGGTTCTAATAGCAGGCACATGCACAAGTGACCTTATTTAAAAGTAGGTAGACCCAGGCCAGGTGTGGTGGCTCATGCCTGTAATTGTAGCACTCTGGGAGGCTAAGGCTCGTGGATTGCTCTGAGTACAGAGGTTCGAGACCAGACTGAGCCAGAGTGAGATCCCATTGGTACAAAAAAAAAAAAAAAAGTAGGTAGATTCAATAAAGTTAAGATGAGGTCATTTGGGTGGCCCTAATTCAACATATCTGCATCCCTATAAGAAGATAAAAATACCAGTGAATACAGAGACACACAGAGAGATCAGCATGTGATGACAGAGGGCAAGACTGGAATGATTTCGCTGCATAGAAGGAATTTGGAGATGCCATAGCCATCCATCATCAGGGGCTAGGAAGAGGTAAGGAGAGATTCTTCCCAGGGGCTTAAAGAGAGCCAAGCCCTGCTGACACTTTCATTTCAGACTTTTGGCGTCAAGAACTATGAGAAATTAAAGTTTTCCTGTTTCAAATCATAAGTTTGTGGTACATAATATAGCAGCCTTACTAACACAGTACCTTAGTCTCAGGTTTTTCTTTTACTTTACTTCTTTTAAAAAACAAATTTTTTTCTGTGTATTTGAGATTTACAAAATATTATGGAATATATATGGATAGTAAAATCATTACTGTAGTGAAGCAAATTAACATAGCTATCATTTCAAATAAGTACTTTTTTACAAGACCAGCTAAATTCTTATTTAACAAAAACTCTTGATATAATTTCATTAGCTATAGTCCTTATGTTGTACATTAGATGTTTAGACATGTTCATCCTTGTATCCTTATAACTATTAATTTATCTCCTTTGACCCACATCTCCCTATTTTCCCCTCCCACCCTCTAACCTTCGTAGTTACTGTTGCATTCTCTCTATATATCTCTCCATTAACTTTTTAAAAATGGTTATTTTTAGGTTTCATATATAAGCAAGTTTACAAAATGTTCCTCTGTCTTAGTTCGTGAAGAATAATCTTCTCTATCCTTGTTGTAGAAAATGGCAGAGCATCTCCTTTTAAATAATGTTGCATTGTATACAAGGTATCCCAAAGATCACCCATAAAGTTGTCATACATAGGGAAAATGGGGGCTCAGTGCCTGTGGCTCAAGCAGCTAAGGCACCAGCCACATACACCTAAGGTGGCGGGTTCAAATCCCCAGCCTGGGCCCGCCAAACAACAATGATGGCTGCAACCAAAAAATGGTCAGGTGTTGTGGCGGGCACCTGCAGTCCCAGCTACTTGGGAGGCTGAGGCAGGAGACTCGCTTGAGCCCAGGAGTTGGAGGTTGCTGTGAGCGTGATGCCATGGCACTCTACCCAGGGGGATAGCTTGAGGCTCCATATCAAAAAAAAAAAAGAAAAGAAAAAAAAAGAAAAGGAAAATGGGAAATTGTAGCTAAATGTAACTTAATTTACAAAATATTAATTACACAATTTTAGAAAGAGGTGGTCAACACATAGAGAATAATTTTTTTATCTAATTTTTTATTAAATCATAGCTGTATACATTAATACTGTCATGGGGTACAGTGTGTTGTTTTTATATACAATTTGAAATATTTTCAACAAACTGGTTAACATAGCCTTCATGTCATTTTCTTAGTTATTCTGTTAAGACATTTATATTCTACATTTAGAAAGATTCACATGTACCCTTATAAGATGAACCATAGGTGTGATCCCACCAATCACCCTCCCTCCACCCATCCTCCCCCGCCCCTCCCCTCTATCTCCCCTTTCCCCATATTCTTGGGCTATAATTGGGTTATAGCTTTCCTATGAAAGCTATAAAGTAGTTTCATAGTAGGGCTGAGTACATTGGATAATTTTCTTCCATTCTTGAGATACTTTGCTAAGAAGAATATTTTCCAGCTCCATCCATGTAGACATGAAGGAGGTAAAGTCTCCATCTTTCTTTAGGGCTGCATAGTATTCCATGGTGTACATATACCACAATTTATTAATCCATTCGTGGGTGGATGGGCACTTGGGCTTCTTCCATGACCTAGCAATTATGAATTGGGCTGCAAAAGGGAACACTTCTACACTGCTGGTGGGATTGCAAACTAATACGTTCCTTTTGGAAAGATATCTGGAGAACACTTAGAGAACTAAAAATAGACTTTCCATTTTATCCTATAATTCCTCTACTAGGTATATATCCAGACGACCAAAAAAAAAAAAAATCACACTACAACAAAGATATTTGTACCACAATGTTTATTGCAGCTCATAGAGAATAATTTCTATATGCCTACATCCAAAAAACAAAAAGATAACTCATCAACAATCTAATGAAGTATCTCAAGGAAATGGAAAATGAAGATCAATCTAATCCCAAATGTAGCAGAATAACCAAAAGTAAATCAGAAATAAATGCAATTGAAAACAAAAGAATCATTCAGAAAATTAATGAAACAAAAACTTGGTTCCCTGAAAAAAATAAGCAAAAATCAATAAACCTTTGGCCAGATTAACTAGAAACAGAAAAGCAAAATCTCTAATAACCTCAATCAGAATGAAAAAAGAGGAAATAACAACAGATGCTACAGTGATAAAAGAGATTATCTCTGACTACTAGAAAAAACCTCTATACATAGAAATTTGACAGTGGAAGAAACAGACCAATACCTGGAAATATACTATTTCCCTAGACTTAACCAGGAAGAAATAGATCTCTTAAACAGACCAATATCAAGTCCTGAAATTAAAGAAACCCTGAAAAAGCTTCCCCCAAAAAAGAAAAAATCCTACACCACACAGACAACTTCATACCAGAATTCTATCAAACCTTCAAAGAAGAGCTTTTATCTATACTGCAGAACCTATTCCAGAACATTGAGAAGGAAGGAACCCTCCCCAATACATTTTATGAAACAAACATCATCCTGAAACCAAAACAAGGAAAGGACCCAACTAAAAAGAAGACTACATTTACTAATAAATATAGATGCAAAAATAATAAAATCTTAGCAAGTAGATTACAGCTACATATTAAAAAAAATTATACAACATGATCAAGTGACACTGCCCGACCAGCGGGCGGTGTCGGGGAGTTTGGGATCGGAGTATGAGAGGGAGAAGGAAAGGGTGGACACAATCACACAACCACTCATACAGTATAGGAAGAAGGCTGAGCCGAAGCTGTTTATTAGGGATCACTACAATCTTATATAGGGTTAGTTGAGGGGGCATGGTTACTTCATGAAGCTGAATCTATATAAGGCTAGGAATGTAGTCTTTGGCCTATGATAGGTTTAAAATGTGAGGGGAGGGCGGAGGGGTTATGCTGTCCTGAGGGGAGGGGCCCTGCGCTGTGCTCTGCGTTTCCCTCTAGGTCTTGTACAATGTAGCTAGTTCTATCCGGTTTTCTTACCAGTACTGGTCTCTTTATCCAGCCTTTTCACGTGGGGGTTGAATTAGGCTAGCACTTCCTCTTGCAATGTAGTTTAATATTTCTGTTAACCTTTACAATCAAGTAGGCTTCATCGCATTGATGTAAGGTTGGTTTAACTTATGCAAATCCATAAATGTAATTCACCACATAAATTGAAGTAAAAACAAAGACTATATGATTCTCTCCAATAAATGCAGGAAAAGCATTTGACAAAATTCAGCATCCTTTTCTAACAAGAGCACTTAAGAAAATAGGCAGAGGAGGCACATTTCTTAAACTGATTGAAACCATCTACAACAAACCCACAGTGAATTACATACTCAGCAGAGTAACACTGAAATCTTTTCCACTTAGAAGTGGAAGCAGACAAGAATGTCCACTATTGCCACTATTATTCAACATAGTTCTGAAAGTTATAGCTAATGCAATCAGGCAAGAGAAAGATATTAATGGGGACAGAAGACGTTAAACCCATGCTCTTTACCTATGATAGGATTTTATGCTTAGAGAACTCCAGAGACTCAACTGCAAAGCTCCTGGAAATGATCAAGAAGTATACCTAGGCTTCTAGGTCTTGAGCTCCAAAAGAGGACCCATCCCACTGGGCCTAGGCCAGATGACTACATTTTGCCTTTCTCCCAGGCTTGACCTCTATGCCATCATCAAGTTCTCCCTGACCACTGAGTCTGCCATGAAGATGACTGAAGGCAACAACACACTTGTCTTCGCTGTGGATGTCAAAGCCAACAAGCACTAAATCAAACAGGCTGTTTAGAAGCTCTATGACATTGATGTGGCTGAGGTCAACACCTTGATCAGGCCTGATGGCAACAAGAAGGCATTTGATCGACTGGCTCTTGGTTATCCTAACAAAATTGGGATCATCTAAACCTAGTCTGCCTGGCTAATTCTAAATATATAACTTTTCACTGTATTTTTTTTAAAAAAGAAAGAAATACAGTAACAAAAGGCAGTTAAGTCATGGTGAGGAGGGGAGCGTCAGCAAGTTGAGGTTAGAATTGTTGAAAGAATCCTGATACATTCCTACAATGGCCACTGCTCAGCTTTCTCACTCGTTCACAGTACAAAAGGCATCTCAGGAAACAGTTTTTCCATCTCAAATCACTAATGAGCTTGAGTCACTGATAATAGTGAAGAAACTTTTGCTACTTTGATCTCATGTATAACATACCTAAGGGGCCTGTTTCCAGAGAGCTCTTAGGGAGAGCACCATTTGAATGACCTCATCTTAAAAATCCTTCAAGAAGACAAAAAATGTCCCGGATCACTGCATATTATCAAATGGGTTGAAAGTTGTTTTGATGCTTTGGAAAAGAGATTCTTACACATGGCAGTACTTATTCTTTGTACAAGTCCCAAGGAACCTGAGAAAGTGACTAAAATATACCAGTTAAATTCAAATTCACAAAAGAAGAGCTACCATGGATTTCGACAGAAGCACCACAAGCTTTGAAAGTGTGACAAACAGTGAAGATGTTAAGAAAGCTAGTGTTCTACTGATCAGTAAATTGTATGTAGTGATGTAGAACCTTGGAACTCTTTCTAATTATATTATACTTACTATGAAACTCCACTACTATAATGCAGTAGTCCCACATGTTTACCAACCCCCTGGTTTTAAAAAAGGGGTAAATTCACACTTTCTGCTGTTTGATGGGGAGCCTGTCAACCTGCAAATGGGCTTGGTCTCCACTGGCTTTCATGAACATAAAAGTCACATCTGAGGCTGCCAGAGTGTTTGGTTTGAAGAGCAACCTGTTTCAGGAGAATAGCACTACTGAGATTGCCCATCAGGGTCTAGACTGTGACAAGGAAGAAGAAGAATGCAACAGTCTTATTCAAAGAAGGATTTTGTGTACAGGCAGCAAATTTCTGATAGCTCCCAGGAGAAAAGGAAGGTCAATGAACTAGTGAAAGTCTTCATCCCTAAGAGAAAATGAAAGTTCAATGCTTTTGCTACATTTATTTAAGAATAATTTTATTTTCCAAAACACACATGAAATGTCCTAGTAGGAAAGTAAGTTCTTTTTTTTTCCCCCCTTTTAGAGACAGAGTTTCACTATATCACCTTTGGTAGAGTGCTATGGAAACACAGCTCACAGCAACCTCCAACTCTTGGGCTTAAGCAGTTCTCCTCCCTCAGCCTTCGGAGTAGCTGGGACCACAGGTGCTCGCCACAATGCCCAGCTATTTTTGTTTGTTTTTTGCAGTTTGGCTGGAGCGAGGCTCAAACTTACCATGTGACCAGTGCCCCAACCACTGAGCCATAGGCACCACCCAGGAAAGTAAGTTCTTATCATCAAAACCTTTTTCTAAATTTGTTACTCAGCCTTTTTAGTCAAATTACTAAGAGCTAAATTACTGGGCAGGACACAGATTCACTTTGCCACAAGATAACAAGGGCACCAATGCTGTCTTGGAATAGCATTACTTCAAAGCTGAGTTAGAGATAAGATGCCTTTTATACTTGTAAAAGAACCAGGCCAGCTATTCTGAAAAGAAATAAGCTTAGTGGTGCCCGTAGCTCAGTGAGTAGGGCGCTGGCCACGTACACCAAAGATGGTGGGTTCAAGCCCTGCCCAGGCCTGCTAAACAAGGACAACAGCAACCAAAAAATAGCCAGGCATTGTGGTGGGCACCTGTAGTCCCAGGTACTTGGGAGGCTGAGAAAAGAGAATCGCTTAAGCCCAAGAGTTTGAGGATGCTGTGAACTGTGATGCCATGGCACTCTACCAAGGGTGACATAGTGAGACTCTGTCTCAAAAAAACATAAAACAAAAAGCAAAAAAAAAAAATAATAATAATAATAAGCTGTTGTTCTCAAAGGAAAGAAGGAAATGATTTTTTTTTGCATAATTAAACTCTTCAGGTAGACACTGTGAAATGTTTTAAGTTGTTGTAACCTGTCTATAGGAATCTCTAGAGCTTTATTAAAATTCCCACAGAGTTGCATAGGATGTGTGTGGAAGTGCTTATCCAGGTGTGATTTATGTGTTAACTTCAGTCATAAGGTTAGTGAATCTACAGAGAACTCAAATTCATCAGCAAGAAAAGAACAAACAATCCCATGTGTCATTGGGCAAGAGACATGAGCAGAACCTTCTCTGAAGAAGATGGACGAATTGCTTACAAGCATATGAAAAAATGCTCATGTCCCTACTCATCAGAAAATGCAAATCAAAACCACCCTCAGATATCACCTAACCCCAGTGAGAATAGCCCTTATCACAGAGTCCCAAAGCTGCAGATGCTGGTATGGATGTGGAAAGAAGGGAACACTTTAATGTTGTTGGTGGGACTGCAAACTAATATAGCCTTTTTGGAAAGGAGTAGGGAGAATCCACAAAGTAATCAAAATAGACCTTCCATTTGATCCCACAATCCCATTAAGAGGCATCTACCTAGAAGAAAAAAAATCATTTTATGATATGGACATTTGCACTAGATTGTTTATTGCTGTTCAATTTACAATTGCTAAGATGTGGAAACAACCTAAATGCCTAAATGGATTAATAAACTGTGGTATGTGTATACCATGGAATACTATTCAGCCATTAAAAAGACAGAGACTTTACATCTTTCATATTAACCTGGAAGGAGTTGAAACACATTCTTCTTAGTAAAGTATCACAAGAATGGAAAAGCAAATACCCAATGTACTCAATATTACTGTGAAATCCAGCAGACAATCTAATTCTTGCCCACATAAGATAAAAACCCAATTCAATTCAAGTTTGGGGAAGGGGGAAAAAGGGAAGTGAGAGAGACGAGGAGGGAGGAGGAAGAGTGTGCTCCCACTTAATGGGCACAATGGGCACAATATGGCATACCTGATGGGTGCAGGACACAACTGCAGCAAGGGCTCTTCCTAATAATTCAAACATTCTAACCTAGGTTTTTGTACCCTCACACTAATCTGAAATAAAAAAAGGTGAAGTGCATTCAACAGAACCTATACTACTTTGAGTAACCGTATAATCATTCTGGTTTTTACTTTCAGTAGTATTCAATAAATTACATCAGACAGTTGATTCTTTTTTTTTTTTTTTTTTGTAGTTTTTGGCCGGGGCTGGTTTTGAACCAGTATGGGGCTGGTGCCCTACTCCTTTGAGCCACAGGCACCGCCCGAGACAGTAAATTCATTATTATGAAATACACTTTGAGTTAAAATGATTTTGCTAAACTGAAGGCTCATATAGGGATTCTGAGCATGTTTAAGGTAGGCTAGGCTAAGCTATGATGCTTGGTAATTTAGGCATATTAAATGCATTTGTGACTTACAATATTTTCTTTCTTTTTTTTTT
>NW_003852714.1:66213-70856 GCF_000181295.1 Otolemur garnettii
TTTTTTGAGAGTCTCACTATTTTGCTCTTGGTAGAGTACTGTGGTATCACAGCAACCTCACAGTAACCTCAAATTCTTGGGCTTAAGCGATTCTCTTGCCTCAGCTTTCCAAGTAGCTGGGACTAGAGGCGCCCACCACAATGCCTGGCCATTTTTTTGTTGCAGTTGTCATTATTATTTAGCAGGCCCCGGCTGAGTTCAGACCCACCAGCCTGAGTGTATGTGGCCAGTTCCCTAACCACTGAGAGATGGGGGCCCAGCCAACTTAACAATATTTTCAATTTAGGATTGGTTTATGGGTATGTAACCTTGCTGTAAGTTGATGACCATCCGCATGCATATGTGTGTGTGTATACACCTAGTTTTACTGCATTTATAAAATATGAAATTTTTTACAAATTGAAGGTTTCTGGCAATCTTGTATAAACAAAGTCTATATGCACCATTTTTCCAAAAGCATATACTCACTTCACATCTCTGTGCCACATTTTGTTAATTTCCACAACACTTCAAACTTTTTCTTTATTAGTATATCAAATGTGGCAATCTGTGATCAATGATTTTTGATGTCATTATTATTGTTGTTTTGGGTTACCATGAATCATGCCCATATAATATGGCAAACTTAAATGTATGTGTTCTCACTGCTCTACCAACTGGCCGTTACCCCATTTCTCTCCCTCTCTTCAGGCCTCCCCATTCCCTGAGACATGAAAATAGACCAATTAATAACCCTACAATGGTCTCTAAGTGTTAAGGTGAAAGAGTTATATGTTTCTCACTCTAAATCAAAAGCCAAAAATGACTAAGCTTATGAAGAAGGCATGTTGAAAGCTGTGATAGGCTGAAATCTAGGCCTCGTTCCTCAGACAGTTAGCCAAGTTGTCAATGCAAAGAAAAAGTTCAGGAGGAAATTAAGTGTTACTACAATGAACACAAAAATGATAAGAAGGCAAAACAGACTTACTGATGTTACAGAGAAAGTTTTAGTGGTGTGGCTAGAAGATCAAACAACCCACAACATTACCTTAAGCCAAAGCCTAGTCCAGAGTCATGCTCTAACTTTTTTTAAATCTATGAAGGCTGAGAGCGGTGAGGAAGCTGCAGAAGAAAGTTTTAACCTAGCAGAGGTTTGGT
Source organism: Otolemur garnettii (assembly GCF_000181295.1). Lineage (NCBI taxonomy): Eukaryota > Metazoa > Chordata > Mammalia > Primates > Galagidae > Otolemur > Otolemur garnettii. The sequence continues at coordinate 67,351 of NW_003852714.1, forward strand.
CATGAGGGTTGTAGAAAGGAGCCATCACTTTAACATAAAAGTGAAGCAGCAAATGCTGATGTACAAGGTGTAGCCATTTACCCAGATCTAGCTATGATTATTGACAAAAGTGGCTATGTTAAACAATATTATTTTCAATGTGGACAAAACAGCCTAATATGGGAAGAAGATGCCATCTAAAACTTTGATAGCTAAGGAGAAGTAAATGTTTGGCTTCAAAAGGCAAGCCTTCTTGGAGAATAATGTAGTTTGTGAGTTTAAGTTGAAGTCAGGGCTCCTTTACTGTTCTGAAAATCTTAAGTCCCTTAAAAAAATATGCTAAACTAGTCTGCTTGTACTCTATATAAATTGAACAAAAAAAGTCTAGATAGCAGCATATCTGCTTACAGTGTGGTTTACAGAATATTTTAAGCCCATTTTTGAGGTCTATTTCTCAGAAAATAAAATTCCTTTCAAAATATTACTTCTCATTGACAATACACCAAGTCAGTCACCCGAGATTTCTGATGGAGACATACAAGAAGATTACTATTGTTTTCATCCTTACTAATACAACAACCATTCTATAGTCTATAGATCAAGAAGTAATTTCAAATTTCAAGTCTTATTATTTAAGAAATACATTTTATAAAATTAGTGCTGTCATAGACAGTGATTCCTGTGATCAACCTGGGCAATCATGCAAGCCTTCATCAAAAACTGAAAATCTTCTGGAAAGGATTCATCATTCTAGGTGCCATTAAGACATTTGTGATTCATAAGAGGAGGTCAAAATATCAACATCAACAGAAGTTTCGAAGAAGTTGATTTCCACCCTCATGAATAACTTGAAGGGGTTCAAGATTTCAGTGCAGGAAGTAACTGTAGATGTGGTGGAAAGATCAAGAGAACTAGAGTTAGTAGTGGAGACTGAAGATGTGACTCAATTGCTACAATCTCATGATAACACTTGAACAGATGAGAGGTTGCTTCTTAAGGATGGCCAAAGGAAGTGGTTTCTTGAAATGGAATCTATTCCTGGTGAAGATGCTATAAAAATTGTTGAAATGACAGCAAGGGGTTTAGAATATTACATAAAATTAGTTGGTAAATCCGCAGCAGGGGTTGAGAGGACTGATTCCAAATTTGAAAGAAGTTCTACTGTAGATAAAGCGCTATCAAAGAGTATTACATGCTAAAGAGAAATCTTTCAGATAAAAGTCAAACTATGGGACAAATTTAATTTTTGTCTTTTTTGGGGGAGGACGGGGCTGGATTTGAACCTGTCACCTCTGGCATAAGGGGCTGGTGACCTACCCTTTTGAGCCACTTGGGCCACCCTAATTTTTGTCATATTTTTAAAAATTGCTACAACTATGCCAACCTTCAGCAATCACCACCACCATCAGTGAGCAGCCATCAACACTGAGGCAAGACAACAGCAAAAAGGTTATGATCTGATGAAGGCTGGGATAATTGTTTGCATTTTTACCAATAAGGTATTTTTTAATTAAAGTATGTACCTTCTTTTTTAAACATAATGCTGTTGTACCCTTAATAGGCTATAGTATAGTGTAAGCATAACTTTTATACACATTGGAAAATAAAAAAAAATTCTTGTGACTTGATTTATTACAATATTACTTTATTGTAGCCATCTAGAATTGAACCTGCAACATCTCTGCAATAACAACATACAAATACACATGTATGTATATAATCTCCTATTACTTCTGTTTTGCTAGAGAACTCTGACTAGTGAAAAATGCAAAAATAAAAATATAGGATGAAAATTTAAATAGACTTAACATTTCACAAAAATTACAATTAAAACCAGAAGAAGACACCAACACACACTCACCAAAGCAAAAGTGAAAAAGCTGGAAAATATCAAGTGTTGACAAAGATAGAAATCAAGTGGAACACTCACACACTGCTAGTGGGAATATAAATTGAACAAATCACTTTGAAAAATTTCTTGGCAGTGTTGACTGGATCACACACAGACATACCCTATGACTCAGAAATGCTATTCTTTAGAATATAAGCCAGAGACATAAAAATCAAAGTCCATCCAACAGACACAAAAAAACATTCATAGCATCATTACTCATGGTAAGTCAAAACTGGGAAGTACCCAAATCTCCATAACATTTAAATACGTTGTGAAATATCTAAGTAATACTTTACAACAATGAGAATGAACAATCTACAGCTATAGACAACAATACATGTTAATTTCAGACACATTATGTTGATTGAAGGAAGCCAGAAACAAGATACTGCATGCTGTATGATTCCAGGAACTGATCTTCTAATTTCCAATAGAGTTTATGGAAAGAAAAGAATATCAATAACCCATTTTCTTTTCTTTTAAGTCACTTAGTAATCTTGTGTTATTACAGATCTGTAGCTTAACATCAGACAAGCAAAGCAAGTTTCCTCTGAGCCCTTTAAGCATGATGAACTATACAATACAAGATCAAAGGCTACTGCAGGCAGCTGGTTGAGAGTGATTCAGGTAAGAATAGTAAATGGATGCTCAGTCTGCACTAAATCCCACAGCAGTCACTGAATCACCATGGTAACCATGCTGGCAAAAAAAAAGGTAGAAAAAAACAAAGGACTATTACTCTGATTTAGTTTCTAAAATATGCTAGGAATTGAAAGGAACTGACATAACCACTTTAATAAACCTTAAGTATTCCATGTAATACAGACTTCTCAAACCTTCAGTGATATGAACATATATATGAGAGTTGTCCAGAAAGTATCCAGCCACGTATGTTTCTATTTTTCATATCACATGGCTGGATACTTTCCAGACAGCCCTCATATGTGCATATACACACATTCACATATGCACGTTCTCTCTCCCCCTCCTCACCAAAGAATCCAGGATTTATTAGGTGAGGAAAAAAAATACTACAATTCAACTAATTCAAATATAATAACAAATGTAAAGTAGGGAGTACCATAGCTATTTTTTTAGAGATTGATTTTTCTGGAGAAGAGCTATAGAATTGTTACTTTTTTTTTAATTAAATGATAGCTGTGTACATTAATGCAAACATGGGGTACAGTGTAGTGTATTCATGTACAATTTGAAATCTTTTCATCAAACTGGTTAACATAGACTTTATGTCATTTACTTAGTTATTGTGTTAAGACATTTATACTCTGGTTTTAGAAAGATTCACTTTAACCTTATTTCTAAGAGCTCGGTGCCTGTGGCTCAAACAGCTAAGGCGCCAGCCACATACACCTGAGCTGGTGGACTTGAATCCAGCCCAGACCCACCAAACAACAATGATGGCTGCAACCAAAAATTAGCCTGGCATTGTGGCAGTAGTCCCAGCTACTTGGGAGGCTAAGACAAGAGAATCACTTGAGCCAAGGAATTGGAGGTTGCTGTGAGCTGTGATGTCACAAGCACTCTACCCAGGGCGACAGCTTGAGGCTCTGTCTCAAAAAAAAAAAAAAAAAAGAAAGAAAGAATTGTTTCTAAGTCTTTTTCTCAAGTTGGA
>NW_003852714.1:71858-75616 GCF_000181295.1 Otolemur garnettii
CAAGAGAATTGCCTAAGCACAGGAGTTGGAGTTTGCTGTGAGCTTTGATGCCACAGCACTCAACTGAGGGCGATAAAGTGAGACTCTGTCTCTAGAAAAAAAAAAAAAAAAGAATACAAAAATAGACCCACACATATAAAGACAACTGATTTTCCACAAAGTTGAAAAGCCCATTCGGTGGAAAAAGGATAGTCTTTCCAACAAATTGTGTTGGGACAAGTGGATATCTATAAGCACAAATATAAACTGTTATCCCTGCATTATATCATATATAACATAAAGTCAAAATGGATCAAAAACCTAAACATAAGACATGAAACTATAAAACTCCCAGAAAAAAATGAGGTAAATTCTTTTGACCTTGGATCAGGTAAAGGTTTCTTAGATCATATGTGAAAAACACAATCCATAAGTAAACAAATTAATAAATAGGACTTCTTTAAAGTTAAAAAATATATTGTTTCCAAGTCACTGGAAATTGTTTCCAAATCCACTGACTGGAAGTAACTGTAAATAATATATATGATAAAGTATTTGTATACAAAATACAGAAAATCTCTTGAAAGTCAATAAGAAGACACCATCTCTAGAAAGTGAATGAGAAGACACCAATAGGTATTTTGTCAACAGGTAAATTGACAAAATAATTGAAGAGATACTTCACCAAAGAAGATATAAAAATGGCAAATAAGCCTATGAATAAATGGTTATCATTATTAGTCATTAGGAAAGTAAGTGAAAAAGCTTCTGCACAGCTAAGGCTACAATAACTGAAGCCAGTAGACAACCTTCAGAAGGGGAGAAGATATTTGTATGCTATGACTCTGACAAAGGGCTGATAACTAGAATCTACAGAGAACTCAAACTAATCAACAAGAAAAGACCAAACAGTCCCATTTATAAGTGGGCAAGAAACTTGAGCAGAAACTTCTCTGAAGAAGAGAGACAAATGGCCAACAAACATGAAAAAATGTTCCTCGTCCCTAATCATTAGAGAAATGCAAATCAAAACCACTCTGAGATACCACCTAACCCACTTCACAAAATCCTGATGGTACAGATACTGGCATGGATGTGGAGAAAAGGGAACACTTTTACATGGCTGGTGGGATTGCAAACCAATACAACCTCTATAAAAAGAAATATGTAGAAACATAAAAGAGCTAAAAGTAGACCTTCCATTTGATCCCATTACTGGGTATCTACCTGGAAGAGAAAAAAATCATTTTACCATAAGGACTTTTGCACTAGAATATTTATTGCAGCTCAATTCACAATTGCCAAGATGCAGAATCCACTCAAGTGCCCATAAACTCATGAATGGATTAATAAATGGTATATGTATACCATGGAATAGAATTCATCCATAAGAAAGATGGAGAATTTCCATCTTTTGTACTTACCTGGATGGAGTTGAATAACATTCTTCTTAGTAACAAAAACGGAAAAACAAGTATCCAATATACTCAATACTAATATGAAGTCAGTAGATCAACAAGTACACACCCACACGAGAAAAACACAATTATATTCAAGTAGGGGGAGGAAAGAGGAAAGGAGAGGAGAGTGGGGGGTTGGTACAATGTAACAGTAATCTATCAGGTACAATGTGAGGGTATACAACATACTCTCTGGTGGAAGGGCGCAACTACAACTGGAACTTTACCTTAGAAAGGCAAACAATGTAACTTAATCATTTATACCCTTATATTAATGTGCAATAAAAATGACTCTACCCCTATAAGAATGGCTAAATTAAAAAGGACTGGCCATGTCAAATGTTGGCAATGTGGTGGAAGATGGAATAATCATATACCGCTAGTGGGAATGAAAAATGTGACCAACTTGGAAAACAGTTTGTCATCTTCTTATGATGTTACTCTTACATTTACCACGTGATCCAGTTTTACTCCTAAATATTTATCCTAGAGTAAGAAAGCATATACCAAAGCAAAGTCTTATATACCAATATTCACAGCCGCTTTACTTATAAGACACTCAAATTAGAAACAACCCAATTCAAATGTTCCTTAGGAGGTAAACTGATAAAAGCAAATTGTGCTACATTCACATACCAGAAAGCTTCTCGTCAATAAAAAGAGGAAACTACAGAAACATGCAACAAAATAGATAAATTGTAAAATATGTAGGAGTTTGGTTTTAGTCCTACTATGTAAGGACCTTGGAAGTCATCACTCCATCATAATGATCCAAAAGCTGAAAAAAAAAAAAAGTAAAAAACCCAACTCTTCTTATATTCCCAGAGAAGTGAGGTCAAAGTGGAAACATCAGCTCCCAATGTGGAGAATCAGACAGATGAACGTAGAGAATTAAAACTTAACTGGAGCAGAAAAACAATAGCAAAACTTCTATGGAAATCATAGCAGAGTAGGAAAATGTAAAATCTAAGTGATATATTTCAGAGGCTCAGTGTAGATAATTCTGAGAGTTAAAAACTCTAGGGGATTGAATGGTAAGTCCATGTTTAGTTCTTTGAGGAATCTAGTTTTCCATACAAATTATACTCATTTGTAGTTTCACCAACAGTGTATAAGCAGTCCGTTCTCTGTACATCCATACCAGCATCCTGCAATCCCACTACTGGGTATCTACACAAAGGAAAAGAGTCACTTTATCAATAAGACACCCATACTTGAATGTTTATTGGAGCACAATTCACAATTGCAAAGATGTGGAATCAACCTAAGTGCCCATCGATTCATGAGTGGATTAACAAAATGTGGTATACACACACATATATACATATATACCATGGAGTACTACTCAGGCATGAAAAGGAATGAATTACTGTCTTTTACAGCTACTTGGATGGAACTGGAGACCATTATCCTAAGTGAAGTTTCTCAGAAATGGAAAAACAAACACCACATGGACTCTCTGATAATCTGGAACTAATCAGAGAGAAGTAAAAGCCATTGGACACTTGGGCTTCTTCCATGACCTAGCAATTATGAATTGGGCTGCAATAAACATTCTGGTACAAATATCTTGGTTGTAGTGTGATTTTTTGCCTTCTGGATATATACCTAGTAGAGGAATTGTAGGATCAAATGGCAGGTCTATTTTTAGTTCTGTAAGTGTTCTCCAGACGTCTTTCCAAAAGGAACGTATTAGTTTGCATTCATACGAATGGATCAGTAAATTGTGGCATATGTACACCATGAAATATTATGCAGCCTTAAAGAAAGATGGAGACTTTACCTTCTTCACATTTACATGGATGGAGCTGGAAAATATTCCTCTTAGCAAAGTATCTCAAGAATGGAAGAAAAAGTATCCGATGTACTCAGGCCTATTATGAAACTAATTTATAGCTTTCATACGAAAGCTATAACCCAATTATAGCCCAAGAATATGGGGAAAGGGCAGAGGGCAGGGAGGGGGGGTGGAGGAAGGGTGATTGATGGGACCATGCCTATGGTTTATCTTACAAGGGTACATGTGAATCTTTCTAAATGTAGAATATAAATGTCTTAACAGAATAACTAAGAAAATGACATGAAGGTTATCTTAACCAGTTTGATGAAAATATTTCAGATTGTATATAGAACCAGCACACTGTACCCCATGACTGCATTAATGTACACAGCTATGATTTAATAAAAAAAAAAAAGGCCACTGGAAATCAAGAAGGCAAGGGAGGTAGCCGGGCATTGTGGCGGGCGCCTGTGGTCCCAGCTACTTGGGAGGCGGAGGCAGGAGACTCGCTTGAGCCCAGGAGTTGGAGGTTGCTGTGA
>NW_003852714.1:75691-103283 GCF_000181295.1 Otolemur garnettii
AAGAAGGCAAGGGAGGAAGGGATCTACAGTGAACACTATTCAAGAGATGGGCTGACTAAGAGCCCTGATGTAAGCATTGTAAAAGCTCTCCATGTATCAAAAATTTTTGTACTCCTTAATATTTTAAAATTAACAACAACAACAGCAACAACAACAAAAAAATAAACAGAAACTCTACGGTCAGGCCAAGATCAGTGGCTCACTTCTGCAATCCCAGCACTTTGGGAAGCCAAGACAAGAGGACAGCATGAGGCCGGGAGTTTAAGACCACCCTGGGCAATATAGCAAGACTCCATCTGTACAGTAAAAATTATTTTGTTTTTAAAATTAGCCAAGTATGGTGGCATGTGCCTTTAGTCCCATCTACTTAGGGTGCTGAGATGGAAAAATGCTTGAGCTGAGGAGTTTAAAGCTGAAGTGAGCTATGATCACACCACTGTACTCCAGCCTGAGTGACAAAGACCCTGTCTCTTTAAAAAAAAGGACCAAAACATTCCCTAGGTGCCCAGTCATAGGGAACCTAGCACTTTTGTGGGTTTTATTGATAGGAGCTCTACCAGGGTCTCACATGAATATCAGAAATAAATCTTTCTATGCTGCCATTCGAAAAGAAAACTTAACCATTTTGAAATATGCCATAAAGAGAAACTGTTTTATAAAACCCTATTCTTTAGGGGTTTTATCGGAACCTAACTGACCTGAGGAAAGGAAATAACCAACTCTAGCCCACTGTAGCAGGCTAAATATGTTGATTGGCTTGATTTAATCATTTCACAATGTATAAGTATATCAAAAGATCATGTTGTACACCATAAATGTATATAATTTGTCAATAAAAAATAAAAAAGAAATAATGAGAGTAAAACAGATAGAGTTCATGGAGAAATAGATGAACATACAATTATAGATGAAGACTTCTGTCAGAAATGGACAAATCCAGCAAGTAGAAAATTAATAGGGACATAGTTGAACTCAACAGTACCATCTATCTGTCTGTTCTTATAAAGAAACTAATCCCATCATGGAGTCTGTACCTTAATAACCTCAACTAAACGTAATCATTCCCAAAGACCCTATTTCCAAATACCACCATTTTAGACAATAGGTATTGATGGTTCTTCAACCGGTGAAGAATCCATGTTACAATTTCAAATCGCTAGAAAACCTAACAAACTGCATAATTCAACATTCATATGAGAGACACATGGGAATGACTTATACAGTCAGAAATATATGTATCTAGTGCAAGTGCACATTAAGATCAAGTTCATTCTTTAAGCTGGGCAATTCATCGTTTTTAATCAAGTACATCTTAGATGAGCATCAAGCCATGCTTCACAGCATGTATCTGCTGATGGAAGAAATTACCACCTGCAAAATCTCTTCTCCAACAGTGATATCAAAGTACCTTCTCTACTTTTTAGTTGTTTTCTGAGACTTACAGGAGTGATTCCATAACATGGTTTTGTTCAGATCTACAAATTCACTAGAACCAAATGTCATGTCTTACCAGGGGTGGAAGTGTTGGGGATTTCCTGAGGACTGAGGACCACTGCCCTTCAAATCTGCAATAGAAGCTTCAGCAACCATCATGACTCAGATCCTCAGAATTTCCTTCTTCAGACACCTGATATGAGTTCAGTCACTTGCACTAGATGCTGCCAAGGAGAGAGAAAATCTAGCAGTTACTATGCTTTATTGGAGTAACTGTTCCTGACACCATGGTAGGCACTGAGTTAGTGACCAATGACACTGATAAATTTGGGTAGTGATCATAATGACCAGAAGATACAATTGGTTTCTTACCAGGTTTTTTTCTTCTTTACTCGTTTATCAGCTAACAATAATTTCAAAAAGGAATAAGAAGTGGCTAGAATTCATACAGACATTCCTGATCCCACCATAACCACAGGTCTATGGGCTTGCACACGTGTTGTCACTGGAGGGTCCAGAAATCCTGTGGTGAGCATTCTTATGCCCATTTTACAGAGGAGGAATCTGGGCTCAGACAGATCATTACCTGTCTCAGCCTCCTGCATCTGCTTTTACCTGGAAAGTAGCTCAAAGACCTTCTCGAACAGGATGCCACTCTCACTGGGGCCAGGAGGATCCCATATCTCTCTCTCATAAGACAGGAGGGAACAGAGCCCCAAAGTGGAATTGAGGTGAGTTGGGTCTGGGATCCCTTCATCTCTGCACACCCCAGAGTGGTTCATCCCTCACCACAGGATACCCACACACTCAGCTGAGTTCCTAACACCTGAGGGCAGGACCCTGCTCTTCCAGCCATATTCTAGTTTTTTTGCTCTAAAAAGCTGCAGGGTCGCTATAATGATGTCAGGTTTCTTTTTCTTTCTTTCTTTCTTTTTTAGGACACATTAAAATTTGTTTTAATACTTTTTGGGGGAAAAAATATCACACTTTTAGTGAATGAACAAAAACATTTTTACAGTAGCAGTAGGCTATTATTTTTATCTACCATGCCATGGATTCATAGGGAAGAGGTTCCAGTAGCTCAGGGAGGCACCTTGCCATTGAATGTGACAAAGTGTTGATTGACTTTTGAATTCATGGGAAATAGGTTCCAGCACCTTGTATTACTTACATGGGGTCTATTGGTTATGTTGTGTGCTACGCTGTACACCTATTATGCCATGAGCTCATGGGGAATAAATAAGTTATTGTACCTAAAAACATGGGTCCACTGGTACTCCTGTGTGCTATGTTATATGCTTTATGCCATGAATTCATAGGGAATGGGTTCTAGGAACTCAGACTCCTTTCCATTGGTTCACAAAATGGGCTTCTCTGGGTGGGGCAGGCTGGCGCTTCAGGTGAACCCAGGTACCTTTCTCTTTGGCTTCCCTCTTTTTCTGATCATTTTCCTTCACACGTTTTAGGAAGCTATCTCGGCTCTTAGAGTGCTTAATATGCTCAATAGGAACATTAATCCTCCTGGCAAGAATCTTGCCCTTAAAAAAAAAAAAAAAGAATCTTGCCCTTAATTTTGTTTGTTTACTACAATGCCAACAGCATGCTAGGTAACACTGTAGACCCTTCCAGTTTTGCCATGGTAACATTTGTGTGGCATGCCTTTTTGAACAGTACCCATTCCCTTGATGTCTACAATATCACCTTTCTTGTAGATTCGCATATATGTGGCCAAAGGAACAACTCCATGTTTTCTAAAAGGCCTAGAGAACATGTATCGAGTGCCTCTCCTCTTTCCCTTTGTGTTTGTCATTTTGGTGAATTACTGAAAGATGGCGTCTCTGACGTCAGGTTTCTATGGCAACTGTGATGCACTGGCTTGTCCTCTGCACCTAATATGCTTTTGCACAGATTTTGCTTGTAGCCAAAAGCAAAACACCTTCACACTTCAGACCACCACTCTAAAAAGTATTAATTCATGGAATTAGGCTCTGAGCCAAACAATTTGGGTAACCTTGCCCAGTTTGTTCTAACAAAGCATAACATTGTAGTCAGGAATTTCTCTTTTTGCTGTAAAAGTTACGGTAAGGGAGTATCATCAGTACACAGAGATCCAGGGAGGTGTCCCAGGGCTGTTGGAGATAAGCTAGCCCTCTGACATAGGGCAGGGCATGTAAAACACACACTGTACTTAGCAATTAGCATCTGGGGTAGAAAACTAAGACTGTCTATAATTCTGTGAATAAATAATCTGGGAACACCAAAAGATGTCATTTAAAGAATCTCAGAGTTCTTTTAGGGATGTAGGCCTACGGTAATATAATCATTTAGTAGGCAGACATCTAGTCAATTCAACCATATGCCGGTTTAACCTGAGAAATTTTTATCCTGTATTTCCAATATTTTCTTCTATGTGAGGAATAGCCATGACCAAAATACTTCTAGTCTCTCTGCACACTAATTCATTTTCTTGTAGGAATGACTTACCTAATTGGTAAATTTGGAGGAAGAATAAAGGGCTGCTCAGCCCAGGCCTTCTCCCTTCAAAGCTCTTGGTAATAAGCTGCCCTGAGGGAGCTCATAGTCTGCTCTGTCCTCAGAGATATACCTTGTAATAGGTTCACAGCCTTTCTCCGCTTTCCCTGGCTCTTCTTCCTGGCTCCCTAAATATTCCCCATGGCCTTGCTCCAAAATGCTTTGGTGTTTTAAAAGCCTCCAAAATACCCTCCTGCTCCTAGTCTGAGTTCTAAACCAACTATGAAATAGGACAAAAAGTAGTAAGAACAACACATGCACTTTATTCTGTATAAAGATGAGACTGCGGAATGTGACTTAGATTTGCTGGCATGAAGGTTTCCTTTAAATAAACCTCAGAATTACACAGACTTATCCACCCAGAACTGCTGTACTGAGTTGGTCACAAAGGTCATGGACTGCAATACATATATTCTGGTGTCTGGTGAAGTAGCCCTGTCTATGTGTGCCACAGACTATCCATGCAGCAGGACAAAGTGTTTTGGGACATCATCTTTGAGAATACTTCTCAAAGTGATAAATATCCCATGTCCTGATAACATACTCATTAAGCAACCTGCTAAAGACAAGGCTTTCCATAAAGCTCAGGGAGAAGTTTGTGGTAATAGCCAATTCCTTAAAACGAGTGACTGGAGTGAGGTTCACCTGATGAAAGAGGTTAGAATTAGATTCCAAAGTCCAAGAGTGGGTTGAAATTCATGTATCATAAAAATTTCCCTTGGAAATCTCTTCAGGAAGGCATTGAGGAAATATTCAGAGATAGATAACTACACATAAACTCACATATAGACTATAACCAATATTATAACAGTCCTACCAAAGCTTCAAGGCGAAAATAATCCCTATATTCCAATATTACAGATTACAGAAAATTAGGGAAAGTTCACAGAATCCACATGTTTGGGTTTTTCATTTTGTTTTTTTGTTTGTTTGTTTGTTTGTTTGTTATTACCCAGCATTTTCCAACAAAACTTCTCTGACCAGAGTGAGAGGAAACTGGGCAGCTTTTACTGTTGCTTATGATGAAGGTAATAGAAGAGGGTAAATTGTGGCTTTCCCGGAGAGAAGTATCATCTTAGTACCAGGGATATATTGTTATAATGACATAAGCTCTCCCTTTTACCCTAGGTTTTAGGAAAAGAGCTGCAGCAGGGCAGCCCATGTATGCTAGTGGGGCTGGGTTACTAACTAGTGCCGCTCCCCCTAACATGTTTGAAGCCTTTCAAAGTGCCAATTCAAGTGAGGCTAAAAAACTAATGCATCCCTTTTGGAAAGACATCTGGAGAACACTTAGAGAACTAAAAATAGATCTGTCATTTGATCCTAGAATTCCTCTGCTAGGTGTATATTGAGAAGACCAAAAATCACACTACAATAAAGATATTTGTATCAGAATGTTCATTGCAGCCCAATTCACAATTGCTAGGACATGGAAGAAGCCCAAGTGCTCATCGACCCATGAATGGATCAATAAATTGTGGTATATGTACACCATGGAATACTATGCAGCCATAAAGAAAGATGGAGACTTTACTTCCTTCATGTTTACATATGGAGCTGGAAAATATTCTTCTTAGCAAAGTATCTCAAGAATGGATGAAAAATTACCCAATGTACTCAACCCTACTATGAAACTTATAGTTAGCTACCATAGGAAAGCTATAACCCAAGTTAAACCCAAGAATATGGGGAAAGGGGAGAGGGAGGGAAGGGGAGGGGGGAGGATCGGTCAAGGAGGGGTAATGTTGGGATCACGCCTATGATCTATCCTACGAGGGTACATGTGAATCACTCTAAATGTGGAATATAAATGTCTTAACACAATGACTATGAGAATGACATGAAGGCTATGTTGGCCAATTGGATGAGAATGTTTCAAATTGTATATGGAAACAACACACTGTACCCCATGATAGTATTAATGTGCACAACTATGATTTAATAAAAAAAAAAAGTGAGGCTAAAGAAGTTTGACTCTGGTAGTTTTACATTATTGAAGTCCCAAGAGATATCAGCTATGGATTTTGGTCTAACAAGAGTAATAGCTATACGAATGTTAGCTGTTATTCTGCATCAGGCCTGGCGGTAAGTGCTGTGTATTATCTTATTTGTTATAGCAACCCTGTGAGGAGGGGAACTATTATTAATTAGCCCCATTTTATAGATGAGGGAATGGCAGACCAGTCAGAGGAATACATTTTGCCAGGTGCCTGTTCACAATTCTGCACACACCCATTCCAGGAAAGTAGCACATTTAACACGGTTCAGTTTTACCAGCAATGAAGCCCATTCCCTCTTAACCATGATTCATTCAAGTTTCAATTTGCCATGTCATTAACATGCCTTTCTATATATTTATTTGCCTATTTGTATATCACATGTTATTAGCTATTTCACCACATATGTTGAGAGGGCTCTGCTATGTTTGTTTGTGGCTCTACTTGCCTCAGTTTTGGTAAGTGGAATTAAACAAAAATGAAATCATGAGACAAAGGAAATCACTTGCCACTGGATCTAGTTAAGAATGAGCTGAGTGAATAAATTATCAGAAACTTCAAACTAAATTACATTCAATCCTGATTTCCTTTATATAGAGTAAAAATGTCAGGGTACCTTCTAGACCTATTCAAGCACAAAAATGACCTTTAGGAAATAATCTGAGAGTAGCCTTCTGAGGGAGGCTTTATTATTCCCACCTCACAGTTCAGTAAACTGAGGCACAGAGACACTGACAAACCACATGTTTTGGATATCCATTATTGAAGTCCCAGGAGATACTAGCTATGGATTTTGGTCTAATGAGAGTAATAGCTATACTAATGCTAGCTGTTATTCTGCATCAGGCCTAGCTGTAAGTGCTGTGTATTATCTTATTTGTTATAGCAACCCTGGGGAATGTGACTTAGATTTGCTGGCATGAAGGCCTCCTTAACAAAACATCCCTTCCAAAGTAGCCATTTATTATGTCTCAGACTACTCATATTTGTGTGTTGAATGAGCTTAGCTTAGTGATTTCTGCTGTATTTGGTGTCTGTCACCAGGGGCTGCAGTCATTTGAAGAAAGATGAATGTAGACTGGAATTTCTAAGAGAGTTCACTCACAAGGATTATGACCAGTGCTGGTGTGGGCTGGGAACTCAGCTGGTACTGTTCTGTGGAGCACCTCGGATCAACACAGAGTCCTTGATGAGTAAAGTTGCCAGATTAAAATAGAGTACACTAGCTACACATGAGCTTCAGATGAACAATGAATATTTTAAAAATAAATAGTATAAATTTTATTTCTCAACATAACCTCCATCAAGTTTAAAACACTTTTATAAGTGATGCTACTGGCCATTTAGTTCTCCCTAAAGAATTGAAATTTTGAAATGTCTAAACCATGTCAAGCTGTCTTTCAAACATGTTAAGTCTTTTTTTACATTATTAGCTGATGACAAATGGGTACTTTTTATAGATTTTTTTTTTAAGATTAGAAAACAAAAAGAAACCAGAAGGAATGAAATCAGGATGGTGAGGTGGATGCCTAGTGATTTGTCATTAAAGCACTAGTAAAATAACCCTCATTTGATGAGAGGAATGAGCAGGAGCAATTTGTGATGGAGAAAGTTTCTCTGGTGGAGATTTTCTGGCATTTTTCTGCAAAAGTTTTGGTAACTATCTCAAAACACTCTTTTTTTTTTTTTTTTTTTTTTTCAGTTTTTGGCCAGGGCTGGGTTTGAACCCACCACGTCTGGCATATGGGACCGGTGCCTTAGTCCTTTGAGCCATAGGTGCCACCCAAAACACTCTTAATAAACAGATGTTATCATTCTTTGGCTGTCCAGAAAACTTCAACAAACAAAATGCCTTGAACATTCCAAAAAACTATTGCCATGACCATTGCTTTTGGCCAGTCCACTTTGCTTTGACTGGATCACTTCCACCTCTCAGTAATCATTCCTTTGATTGTGCTTTTTGTGATCATACCAGTAAATTCATGTTCTATATCCTCTTATAATTCTTCAAAGAAATGCTTTAGGATTTTGATCCTACATGTTTAAAGTTTCCATTGAATGCTCTGCTCTTATTTGCACCTGATTTGGGTATGACAGTTTTGGCATCCATTAAGTAGATATTTTGCTCAATAATCAATAATTTTTGTGCTATATATAATTTTCTTTATAATTCAAATTCAACCAGTCAGCCTGTATTTTTTTCTTTTCATGCTAAGTCTGGCAACTCTAGGGGATGAACGTGTGAATCTATAAGTTGAATGATCATCTGAGATAGTTCTCCCAAACTAGACAGATCTGCAGAAAATGAACAGATCAGATTTGCAAAACAAAACATGGTAACATCTGGTACTGCTGGGAAAAGGGGGCAATGAACAAACACTTGGATATGTTGTTGGTGCCAAATGAGTGCATCTATTTTCTGATGTACATATTATTAGAGATTAATATCTTGAATGGTCTTTCATACAGAAGTCCTATTTCTACTAACAAAAGAGTTTCAGATGGGCTTAAAAATGGACGTCAAGGTGATTCAACCTGCAATTTGGTTAATGGAGCTTGGGTGAGCTGGCAGATCAAGAGTCATCTGAGTGTTTTGCTCCAAAGAGGAAAGACAGTTAATATTTATCCACACAAACAATATTTTTTAGGCAATTCCAGTATTACATTATTCACATTAGTAGGTAGAATTAACCTTCACAACAACCCAGCTAGTGAGTTATACCTATCCTTTCTTCAAGGACATATGTGACTTACAGGCACATGATCTTCAAAGAGGGATGGTAAAGAGGTCGCTCACCAGGTCAGAGCCAGGGATAGAACCTGGCAGCCCAGGAACCTTGAGTGCTGGTGAAAAGATCTTTAACGAATATAGTAGGACACATTCTGTTAAGGACATTAGATTTATGGGAGGGCTTGAAGCAGAAGCTATATGGAGCCAGTTTTTCATCTGTACTTGGAAAAACCTTGAAATTATAGAAAGGATTGGGCTATGTATACCTGGTAGGGAGAGAAGGGCCCCTGTGTACTCAGAGAAGGAAGACGAAGGGTGATTTTTCTCAAGTAGGGATGAAGCACTTTCTGTAATTGTACTGTTAAACTTCACACAGCTTTTCAGACATACCCAATTGCATGTAGTGGGTTCCCACAAAGGATTTCCTCAGGGATCAAAGAGTTTATAGAGCATTTCCTGACGTTATATCTGGCTAGAATCTCACATTGTCTCCTCCTTCTACTCGTCCCCTGGCTAATGCCTCCTTATCTCTTAAGCCTCCACTTAAACATAATTTTGTGAGCAGTCTCTTCAGACACACCCTAATGTATAGTATCATTGGCCATTTAGTGATTCCACCAGCTTCATCATTTCCAGATACACTTTTTTTGCTTGAAGGGGGTCCAGTGAATATGAGTCCATAATTTTTCATGCTGTGGCTTCACAAAATAGACTAAAGATTGTACAGGTTTCAAATATCTTATCTAATTATTGGCCCCAGAATTCAATTCTTTTATTTTAAGTAGGATGCCTTGGAACATAGATGAGCAATGGAACCCTAGACTTGTTCTATAGGGAACAACTGAGGCATGTACTTCACACAAGCTATAAAAACTGAAACTGAAGAGGACTGGACTGATGTTTCCTTCTCTAAAAGTTCCCATAAGAGTAATAAAATGATAATCTCTTCTTCTTAGCAGACATGGCTTGTCATGGCAAAATCAAAGAAGAACTAGTACCTATATTACATAACCTTTTACAAAACTTAGAGAAAGAAGGAATCCTCCCCAATACATTCTATGAAGCAAACATCACCTTGATCCCCAAATCAGGAAAGGCCCCAAACCTTCCAAAGGCAGAAGTGTAGGTTTGAAAGCTACAAACAACTCGCTTTATTAAATCCTTTCTCAAATGTAATATTTGTAATTTATCTAAATGCATATGGAAAGAAAGAAAAATTAAAGAATCAAGCTAAAATCTTCCTTAACCTCTACTTAGATATCCTTTTTTCTTTCTTTCTTTTTTTTTTTTTTTTTGAGACAGAGTTTTACTATGTCGCCCTGGGTAGAGTGCTGTAGCATCACAGCTCACAGCAACCTCAATGTCTTGGGCTCAAGCAATTTTCTTGCCTCAGCCTCCTAAGTAGCTGGAACTACAGCCCCCCTCCCCCAGAGCCTAGCTATTTTTTTTTTTTTGAGACAGAGCCTCAAGCTGTCACCCTGGGTAGCGTGCCGTGGCATCACAGCTCACAGCAACCTCTGACTCCTGGGCTTCAGTGATTCTCTTGTCTCAGCCTCCCAAGCTGGGACTACAGGTGCCTGCCACAATGCTCAGCTATTGTTTTGGTGGTAGGTGTCATTGTTGTTTGGCAGGTCCAGGCTGGATTTGAACCTGCCAGCTCTGGTGTATGTGGCTGGCACCTTAGCCACTTGAGCTACAGGCGCCAAAACAGAGCCCAGCTGTTTTTTTGTTGTAGTTGTCATTGTTGTTTGGCAGGCCCGAGTTGGGTTTGAACTTGCCAGCCCTGGTGTATGTGGCTAGTGCCCTAGCTGCTGAGCTACAGGCACTGAGCCTACTTAAACATCATTTTATAAAACTGTGTGCATAATAAGACACTGACTTACCTTTGAAATTAAATAATAATTTCATCCTTTTGACATACTCACAAGGTCAAGGTGCTATTTTTCTCATTACAGACAAGGAAACTGAGTTTCACACCCCAAACATGACGGATGACAAAGCATGCTTATGACCTTGGCTGCCTTTTATATTTTATGAAATCCCAATAAGGATCTATGAGGGAAGGAATGCCCACTCCTCAGATGGAGAACTAGGGATCTGGGAAAGTTAAGTGTTTGACACCACTATACATCATGCTTCAAGTCATTGGTGGAGCCCAGACTACAGCCCATGTCTTTCAGAACCCAAAACCCTGGTGTTAAAATGTTAGATTACCTTTTATTTTTCCATATCATCTTTCTCAATAAATAGCATAGTTCACATTTAGGTCTCAGAGTACATCTTGGAATAATTCTTGACTTTGGAAATAAACCCTAAGGACTGATTGTGTTAGTTTTATACTGCATCCCATTTAAATGGAAAATGTGGGGGAAGAGAACTCCATGCGCTGCTAGAGAACAAATTTATACTTCTTGTTTGTAGAGACGTTTGGCAACATCTCTGAGAAAAGAAAATGAGGGTCCCATCAGCTGCTACCATATGGACCACAAAGAGAATTGGGCAAATTGTCCCAGGGAAAGTGTGCAAGCATGGTCACAGCAGCATGTTAATCATATCAAAATAATCCCAAAGTCATTTTATTATAGAAATCAGAAACACTATTTTCAGAGAATGAAGAGTTGGAAAGTATCACTTTGTTAAGCTAAAAGCATACAACAATTGTAAATTTTGGATTATTCTCTCACAACTCTGTGAAACAGACATCATTATTCTCAGTTTACAGATGACCAAATGAAAAATCACCAGTGTAAAATCAACTTTGCTGAGTCATCTAGTGATGAGTAGGCATAAGATTCTACCTCTTACCCTCCTCAAAGGACAGCCGAGGGGACTGTCCTTTATAGATAATGGCTGTCAGGACTTAAATGCTTGTAATTTAACTGATTTGTGGTATTGTATCCTTGTGGGTATACACTCAACAACCCCTCCCTGAAGAAGCTGATGGTGCATGGTCCTGTAGGTGGTAGAGGGTTCTGTAGGTGGTAGCGGGTGCTATGTCAGGGTCAAAGGCTGTGACTTCTGCCTTCCCTTCAGCTGCTGTCTCTCTTCATTTGGGGTTCAATGAGAAACTGCATCTCTAATATCAATCTAGAAGATCAAATAAGGGAAAAGAAACTGATGGAGAATTGAAGGAAATGGTTCAACAATTTTGTTCCCTCTCCTGAAATCCTTCAGGAAAATCCTCCTGCAACACAGAAATGAGTCCAAAGCTTTAATCATAATGTAAATTGATGTGCTACTTCTTACCGCTGTATCTCCAGGTGGTTTCTATGGCAGTTATGCTGTTTGGTTGAGGAAATAGTCACCATTTATCTGGGAGGGGAAAGAAAAGTGGGAAAGGATGACCATTTGTTTAAGCTCTACTAGGTGCCATCTACTTGGTATAGGATTTCACATTTACCCCACAGAACAGCTTTGTAAGGAAGGGTCTAGATTCCCTACTACTGATTACCAATGCCAGGCTGACAGAGGTTAAGAAGAAGTATCTGCTATTAGTCCCTTCTAGTCTGGAACATGAAATTTTAATAGCACAGATGTACTGTTAACTGTTTATGTGCTGTAGCCTTTTGTAGTATCTACCACACTCAGTGTAGGTTCCTCAATGCAGGCGGACGGTAGATACTACAAAGGACCACAGCCCATAAACAGTTAGCAATACATCTGGGCTGTTAAAATTTCATGTTCCAAACTGGAAGGGGTTGATAGCAGAAAAACAGTGCCTACAGTGTCCATTGAGGCATGATAATAAATGAAAGTCAAGAAATATTTCATATATCCACTGACATCTGTACATGGGACTATACTCCCCCATGAATGTTCACTCAACAACCCCTCCTGGTAATGATGAGGACTATAATGATAGTGGAAGCAAAATCCTATCTCTGGGGCCAAGAGACCTGGGTATGGGGACAGTGTGAACTGACTGTCATTCAAGGGGCCAGATAGGGGCTCGGAAAGAACAATAGGTGCTTCCTTTGGGAGGGTACGATGTGAATGCTTTTAAAACTAATGTGACCAAATCATACTCTTCATTGCACATCCTTTTAACTTTAACCTTAACTCAAGTAATACATAGTTTAGATCAGGTTATAGGAGGTTAAGAGAGGGCAAGTAAATCAGGGAAAGTTCATTGTTAATACCCGCTCACTAGTGGAGCCTGGAATTTCACTAAAGCTTTTGTGTCCTAAAGCTGTCAGAAATTTGAGTGTTCTAATCTGCCTGGGCACTCACACTTCTGGTTAGAGCACAAAAATCAGGATGTTAGAGTGCCTTTTGGGATAAATCCACTCAAGAAAGTAGTCAAACATATAAAATCAGTGTGCACAACTCTATATTGATATAAATAAGTGAATTAAGAGACTGGTAAAAAGAGACAATTATCTTCATCAAATAATTCTAAATATAATAGGTAGCTACTTATCTTCTTATAAGGTAAGAAGCTTACCTTACCTTATAGCTTAATGAGGACAAAGTTGACTTAACAACTCACTTTTGAAGAACAGAGTAGGGAGGAAAAAAGATTTACTGTACACTGGAGAAACTAGGCAAACATCACATTAACAAAGTGATGAATGTTAACATCACCAGAGACCTCATGTGGATATCATATACTCTCAGATATGATGTGACAAGAAGGTACTTCAATTCAGTGGTATTCTTTCTCGAAATCCTTAAACCCAGTCTAATCACAAGAAAAACAACAGACTAAGTCTGTATTACTCCAGACTATCAGAATCATGAAAAATTTGTGGCAATTCCTCAAAGGGATAAACAGAGTTATCATATGACATGGCATCTCTACACCTAGATACACAACCAAGACTGAAACATATATCTGCATAAGAACTTTTCCTCATAGTAGCCCCAAACTGGAAACAACCCAAATATCCCCTAATTGATAAATGGACAAAAAATGTGATATTGGCTGAGCACCTGTAGCTCAGCAGCTAGGGCGCCAGCCACATATACTGGAGCTGGTGGGTTCAAACCTAACCCAGGCCTGCCAAACTACAAGAAAAACAACAAAAATAGCTGGGTGTTATGGTGGGCACCTGTGCTCCCAGTTACTTGGGACGCTGAAGCAAGAGAATCACTTAAGCCCAAGAGTTTGAGGTTGCTGTGAGCTGTGATGTAACAGCACTCTACCAAGGGCGACATAGTGAAACTCTATCTCAAAAAAAAAAAAAGTGATATTTTTTGTTTGCCAATAAAGGGAATGAAGTACATGAATGAACTTTGAAAACATTACTGGAAGTGGAAGAAGACAGATGTAAAGGAGCAAATATTATATGATTCCATTCATATAAAATGCCTGAAATAGGTAAATCCACAGACACACAAAGCATATTTGTGGTTTGGAGATGGGGGTAAGTGCAGGGATTGACTGCATTCAAGCATGATGGGACTTTTTGGAGTAAAGGATATGTCTAAAAGTCAATTATGATGATGGATACACAAGTCTATTCATTTATTAAAATAAACTGGCCTCTTTAGATGTATGAATTTTATTGCCTGTAAGTTAAATTGTAAGAAATCTGTAAAAAAAATATTGATCTGGTATTCTATGCTACCACTGTAACAACCTGTCATAACCCCTCAGGCCCCTGTGGCCCTGGTCTCAATCACCGCAGGAAGGAACCAGGCGTGACGGGGGATTAGCCCTTCTTTGCAGGGTAGCCCTGAGCAACATCCACACCAGCCTTTTATTGAGACCGTACAACACAGGTGAGGGGAGTAATTAACAAATGACTACGTGCTGAAGGCTGGGGCTTTTCTACCACAAGGAGCACCTGTGGACGAATGGCCTGAGGGTCCCCACCTCAGCTGCAGATCATCTTGCTCAGAGGTCGTCTGACTCTTGGGATCCCCTACAACAACCAATTTTTTCACATGAAGGCCT
Organism: Otolemur garnettii; assembly: GCF_000181295.1. Taxonomy (NCBI): domain Eukaryota; kingdom Metazoa; phylum Chordata; class Mammalia; order Primates; family Galagidae; genus Otolemur; species Otolemur garnettii. Next base: position 90,285 of record NW_003852714.1, read on the forward strand.
TGATACACATGTTTTACATAAACATGTATGTATATGAAACTGTGGCTGTATCCCAACCCTGTTAACTCTATCCTGTATCCTCCAAGCACTGTCTATCTCCCTTCCCCTCATGCTACCTCAAGTTTTGTTTGTACACAGAATTTGATACCTTTTGATCACTTCTACATTCTCCAATTATGCTTGAGAATGGGTCCACAATAGAGTCTAGGGCCTCCCCACTGTGATAGCATGTCAGCATTATTACTTTCTTCACTTCTTTGCAGCCTTTTTCACGTGCCTCCACTTGAGAAGTCTAAACGATACTATTTCCTGGGTGTCATGATGGCAATACTTATCAAAGGGCTACATAAGCACACACCCCCCAGGGGTGTGCAACCTGTGGCCCATGGGCCACATGTGGATTATGTGAGGACTTTTTTGCTTACCTGCGGCAGCAGATATCATGAAAATTATACACAGACCTTTTTTTTTTTTTTTTTTGCTTATCAACTTTCATTAGTATTTGTGTATTTAATGTATAGCCCAAGTCAACTCTTCTTCCAATGTAGTGCAGAAAAGCCAAAAGGTTGGATACCCTTGAATGAGTGAGTTTATACCAACAGTTTCCCTTTTAGAAGTTTATCTTCAGGACACAATGAAGTATTTGGTAAGAATCTGATTATAAGGACTGACATGTTGATAATTCCTTTTTTTCACTTCTGGACTAAATTTAGGAAGAGAAACAATATAAGATGCAAGGCCATGAAGGGGAAGAAGCAAGAAGAGGGAAATGTCAGCACACATACATATAGACCTAAACTGATGTACACTGACACACACACTCATCTACCCATCATGCTCTGTTATCACAATACTAGAATTCTCCCTAGAAAGTTTATTTGGCGCAAAGAGGACACATTCTGTTCACTAGTACAAATGGCCACATAAAGTATGCCTTGAACTGTGCCCTTTAGCAAAGCATAGACTCTAGAAAAACGTCATCCACACAGTGACAATAATAGAGAACATCAGAGCTCTTTAAATAACATGGGGTTGTGAAATCATCACAACCATAGGATGGAATTCCAGAAGGCAAAAAAAAAAAAAAAATCATAATGAAAACAATGATGAGAGATAATTTATTGCCTAATCAGATTAATGATTCACATTATTTGTAATGTGCAGGGAAATAAGTACTTTCATATTGTGGTGTTAGAACTATAAATTTGTAATAGTATTTTGAATTCATTGTTAAAATAAATTTTTATAGTACAAAGCATTTTGAAATGACACTTTCATAAACTGACTATCCACAAATTCTTGTTATATATATGAGCATGGTATTAAGTATACTATTGATTATAATAGGAAAAAAAAGGTAAGGAAACTAAATTTTCATCACTAGGATACTAATTAAATAAATTTGGGGGCATCCATACAATGAAATCCCAGGGCCATAAATAAAAACAATGGAAGTGAAATTTCATTTTAAAGTAATTTCAAAGGTTATCATAGAAATGTATTTCCATGGGAAGATAATCACCATAAGACTAAACGTGGTTTTAAATATCAATGCTCCAAAGCCATTTTTGCTTATATGAGTCTCTAGCTATTTAAACAGAGATCTCAAAGCATAGAAATTAAAATATTCTTTCAGTTCCAGAACTAGACCCACACCTTCCACCATTAACTAAGATAGACTCTCATTGGATTGAAGATTTAAACTTAAGACATGAAACTATGAAAATACTAGAAGAAAGTGTAGGGAAAACACTTGAAGAAATCGGCTTGGGAGAAAATTTTATGAGGAGGACCCCTTGGGCAATTGAAGCAATGTCAAAAATACACTTTTGGGACCTGATCAAACTAAAAAGTTTTTGCACAGCCAAGAACACAGTAAATAAAGCAAGTAGACAGCCCTCAGAATGGGAGAAGATATTTGCTGGTTATGTCTCCTACAAAGGTTTAGTAACCAGAATCCACAGAGAACTCAAACATATTAGCAAGAAAAAAACAAGCGATCCCATCTCAGGGTGGGCAAGGGACTTGAATAGAAATTTCTCTAAAGAAGAGAGGCGCATGGCCTACAGATATATGAAAAAATGTTCTCCATCCTTAATCATCAGAGAAATGCAAATCAAAACTACTTTGAGGTACCACCTAATCCCAGTGAGATTAGCCCATATCACAAAATCCCCAAACCAGAGATGTTGGCGTGGATGTGGAGAAAAGGGAACACTGCTACACTGCTGGTGGGAATGCAAATTAATTTGTTCCTTCTGGAAAGACATCTGGAGAACACTGAGAGAACTAAAAATAGACCTGCCATTTGATCCTGCAATTCCTTTATTAGGTATATATCCAGAAGACCAAAAATCAAATTACAACAAAGATATTTGTATCAGAATGTTTATTGCAGCCCAATTCATAATTGCTAGGTCATAGATGAAGCCCAAATGCCCATCGACCCACAAATGGATCAATAAATAGTGGTACATGTACACCATGGAATACTATGCAGCCCTAAAGAAGGATGGAGACTTTACTTCCTTCATGTGTATATGGATGGAATTGGAAAATGTTCTTCTTAGCAAAGTATCTCAAGAATGGAAGAAAAAGTTTCCAATGTACACAGCCCTATTTTGAAACTAATTCATAGCTTTTATAGGAATGTCACAACCTAATTATAGCCTTAGAAATTGGAAGCGGGTGGGAGGGGGAGGTGAAGGAGGTGGACGCGGGGAGGGAGGGAGATTGGTGGGGTCACCTCTATGGTTTATCTTACAAGGGTACAAGTGAATCTTTCTAAAAGCAGAGTATGAACATTTTAACTCAATAACTAAGAAAATGACATGAAGGTTATCTTGACCAGTTTGATGAGAGTATTTCAAAATGTACATGAAAAAAGCACACTGTACCCCATGATTGCATTAATGTACACAGTTATGCTATAAGAAATAAAAAAAAATATTCTTTCAGTTCCTTTCATAGGAACTGAAAGAATATACAGCTTTCAGTTTTACATAATTATAGGCTATTCTTCATTTAGAGGACCTCAGTATCTCTTCTACCTGTCTATGTCACCTATTATACTCAGACTTCCAGAAAATTCTATTTGGTAGATTTGCATCACAGTCCCTCCCTCCACCTTCCTGCTCAGCCATGTTCAGGCTTCTGTTCCAAGGTGGCTCCAATGTACGTCTATCATCAAACTTCTTTACAAAGAAGTATATGCGAGGAACAAAAAATATAATACCCTCCCTAAAAACTCAGCTTATGAACCTATGTAGGATCATTAGAATGATTCAAATCTGTCAGAAAAAATGTATAAGTACAAATAAGTCTATAAAGAATATACTCTGTGGTATCTATATCATAAAATACCAGGTAGCTCTAGCACTCCTTGACAGTCAGAGGCTGAAAGGCATAAGACAGTACAGGGTAGTGGGGAGACGACTGCGAGAGGATGGGAACACTGGACCAGTGTCTGGGCATCTGTGTCCATAGTGTCCTGGTGATGGGATGACTGAGAAGGGGTGGAAGAAGGTCCGGGAAGCCTATACAGGGGTGGGGCAATGAAGGGTGAATGCTCTGCTCTTCCAGGAGGGAGCTCTCTACAATGTGGACACCTCAACCCACACTGATGAGAGAAGAGAGACATCAGTGAATGTGAGGTAGATTTGGGGTCAACAGTAAATGGAACTGCTATAATATACATGTGAGTACTCCAAACAAACGGATACAAGCCTCTACTATAATGAGGCTATGAAGTTACACAACTAAATGTTATATGTAAATATATATATATATATATATGTGTGTGTGTATATATATATGTGTGTGTGTGTGTGCATGTACACTTAAGTATATAAATAGCTGCTTAACAATTTTCTGGAAGAATATAATGCACATGAAAACATTAGAAGGGTTTATTGTTGTGTGGTTGGCTTTGGGTTGTTATTATTCTATTTCATTTCTATGTTATCTATTTTTACCTATAATAAACGTATTGTTCTTGAAAATACTCCAAATTTTAAAATACCTGGGAAACATCAGCATTCTTTGTCCCAACTATAGGGAGGCCATTCACTGTGCAGCCAGAACATCCCTGGCACAGAAAGAGAGACAAAATATTGCAGGTGCACTTTCCACAGTATTACTAGGCACATTTCCCTAATGTGTCTCTAAAACCACACAGATTAATATCACTCTTTGAAAATTCTGCTTAGTTAACTGAGAAAGTCTATACAATCTTAATTCATTTTATTTTGCTATGCCTTGAATAACAATAAAGCTGTAGGTCTTATCATTTAAGCAGGAGTAAAACATTCTGGTTAGATATATTTACTTATGGGCCACACAGCCTGTGTTTGAATCCAAGACTTAACACTTGCTAGCTGCTCCCTCACTGTGACTCAGTTCTCTTATGTTTAAGTCTTAGTAATAGCAGCTCCTCCTACTTGTGGTGTCAATTAAATAAGTACAGTCAGCCTTCTGTATGTGTGTATTCTGCATCCATAAATTTAATCAACCATAGGTTGAAAATATTAGAAAAAAAATTAAATAACAATATAATAAAAAATAATAAGCCCAAGTCAACATAAGAACTATTTATATAAAACTCACATTGTATTAGGGATTATAAGTAATCTAGACATGATTTAAAGTATACAGGAGGATATGTACAGTATATATGCAAATACTATGTTGTTTTATATCAGGGAGGTAAGCATCATGAAATTTGTCATACATAGAGACTCAATCCCCTGTGAATATTGATACCAAGGGATCACTATATAGGTTTAGCACTTAAAATAGCATGAGGAAGTTAGCAATAAATAGTTATTTTATTATTACATCTAAATTGACCATTAGTGTTTCTACTAACAGTTTTATTATGTGGATTCATATTGACTGGCATGGGCTGACCTTCATATTATCTTTCAAAGCTGTAAGAAAGACATCATCTCATTGTTATTCTTACATATACATGGCTATATTTTACAGAATAATTTCTGAATATATATATTTAGTGGTTAATAGCACTTGCCCACGAGTAGTACACTTTTATTTTATTTTAGTTTTGAGATAAGAGCCTCACTCTGTTGCCCTTGGTAGAGTGCCACAGCATCACAGCTCACAGCAACCTCCAACTCTTGGGCTTAAGTGATTTTCTTGCCTCAGCCTCCCACGTAGCTGGGACTACAGGCGCCCACCACAATGCCTGGCTATGTTGTTGTTGTTGTTGTTGTTGTTGTTGCAGTTGTCATTGTTGTTTAGCTGGCCTGGGCCAGGTTCGAACCCTCCACCCTCGGTGTATGTGGCTGGTGCAGTAACCACTGTACTATAGGCGTTGAGCCAGTAGTACACTTTTAATAGTTTCTAATGCTTCTTGCCTTTTCCATTTTTATCTACAATGAAGATGTCAGACTTGGAAGTGAAAAAAAAAATGATAGGAATAAAGAAATATCCCTAGCCCTACCTATAGGAAAATGGTTGGTGTCAGAATAGCTAACATCTCTAAGCAAAAGGAATTTGAAACTGGGGTGCTACTGGAACTAATATATGAATCTATCTACATACATAACAGCCCGAACTGGGAAGCTTCAGGGAAATTACAGACAGATGCCCAGGGCAAGGGCAAATGTGTCTCTCAAATGAAATTTACATTAAACAGTCAAATTGATGTCTACACTTTCCAGGATTTTAGTGACGGTCATAAAAAGAAAGTTTCACAACAGGCTTCTCTCTGCACTCTTCCAAATGAAGCCCCTTGAAATGACAGCAGGCTCCTGTCAAGCAGTGACTGAGCCAAGCAGTGCTGCCACAGGGAAGGAAAAGGGGGAGGAGCCGCATGAAATCATCCAGGGCTCAGCACCACAGCTTCTGGAGGGGGAGAATCCTGACAGAGTGGTATGTATAGAGAAAGTTGAGTCACACTCTCATTCAACTGAAAGCCCAAGGAACAATCAACAGATATGAATTAAAATATGTTTAAAGTACTTTCCTTATGCAACTAAAAATACTAAAAGGGAAAAAATGTACACACGCCTAGCACTTTTAACACAAAATCAGATCAGTTGTAAATGTCATGTATTTCTAAACGAGCCTACGATTTAAGTATTAGTCTGGATGCATGGAAACTAAGGGAATGAAATGGGACCCTGAAGTTAGACCATACAATAAAATCAATTGAAAATGAACTGAAGACTTAAACATAAGATCTGAAACTGTAAAATTTCTGGAAGGAAAAAGTCCTTTGATATTGGCTTTTGCAAGAATTTTTTGGGAATGGCAGCAAAATCTCAGGCAATAAAAGCAAAAATAAACAAGTGAAACTGGCTCGGCACCTGTAGTCTCAGCTACTTGGGAGACTGAGGCAAGGGAATTGCTTAAGCCCAGGAGTTGGAGGTTGCTATGAGCTGTGATGCCACAGTACTCTACCCAGGACGACGGCTTGAGGCTCTGTCTCAGAAAAAAAAAATAATAATCTTTGAAATAGGCTCGGCGCCTGTGGCTCAAGCGGCTAAGATACCAGCCACATACACCTAAGGTGGTGGGTTCGAATCCCCAGCCTGGCCCGCCAAACAACAATGATGGCTGTAACCAAAAAATGGCCAGGTGTTGTGGTGGGCGCCTGTAGTCCCAGCTACTTGGGAGGCTGAGGCAGGAGAATAGCTTGAGCCCAGGAGTTGGAGGTTGCTGTGAGCATGATGCCATGGCACTCTACCCAGGGGGATAGCTTGAGGCTCCGTCTCAAAAAAAAAAACAAGTGAAACTACATTAAACTGAAAAGCTTCTCCACAGCAAATAAAACAATCAACCAAATTAAAAGGCATCCTTTGAAATGGGAGAATACATTTTCAAACCATATATCTGGTAAGAGTTTAATATTAAATATAGATATGGAATTCATACAACAAAATAGCAATAAACCAAACAACCTGCTTAAAAATGCACAAAGGTTACAAATAGACTTTTTTTTCCTCAAAGAGGACAAACATATGGGCAGCAGATACATGAAAAGCAGCTCAAAATCACTGATCATCAGAGAAATGCAAATCAAAATCACAATGAGATATCACTTCACACCTATTAGAATAACTATTATTTTCAAAAAAGATAGCAAGCATTAGCAAGAATGAGGCGAAAAACTGAACACTTTTATAAGGTGAGTGGGAACATAAATTGCTACAGACACTAGAAAAACAGTATAGAAGTTCTCAAATATTTAAAAATAGAATGAGCATATGTCCAGCAATACTTCTTCTGGGAATATACCTAAAGGAAATATTCAGTACTTCAAAGAGATACCTGCACTCCCATAGTCACTGTAGCAGTGTTCACAGTCATCTGTATAGGAAAACAACCTAAGTATCTGTTGATAGAAGAAGGTATAAAGTAATTGAGGTAGCTATACATAATGGAATATTATTCATCTGAATATTGCTGTTTGCAATAGCATGGATGAAATTGGAGGACATTATGCTTAAGTGAAATAAGCCAAATGCAGAAAGAAGAACACTGTATAATCTCACATATATACGGCATCTAAAACAGTCAAACTCATAGAAGGAAAGCATAGAACTGTCTTTACCAGGGGTAGGGACAAGGGGGAATGGGGAGATGTCAAAGGTTATAAAATTGCAGCCATGTAAGAAAAATTAGCCTGGAGATCTAATGTACAGCATGACTATAGTTAGTAATAATAGACTATACATTGGAAATTGTACAAGAGGAGATTTCAAATGCTTTCACCAAAAAAAAAAAAAAAAAAAGGTAACTATGTGAGTAGATGGATATTTTCATTTGCTTCACTGTAGTAATAATTTCTGTGTTTCTGCCTCTCTAACATATATATATATATATATATGTATATATATACACACACGTGTGTGTATGAACATATTTCACTTTATAGATACACCCCCTAATTTTTTGAAATGCTATAATCAGGAAAATCATTCAAGTAATTATTTAAAGACAAAATTATACATGGATTGACAAAAAGAGGTATACATATACTTACTGCTTTTGAAATATGTATAAAACATATTGCCTGTGGGAGAAGCAGATTAAAATCACTTCCTAGACAGTATATGTGTGTACGGACTTGTATATATATGTGTATGTGTGTCCCTGTTGTTGAAACAGAACAATGTTGCATGTTTCTGTGTTTTTAGGGTACAAACTTTATTTCCTCATATACACATTTACAGCTGCAGCTTTTTCTCTATCTCAGAGTGGCTAGGCTTCCCTTCTTAGGCCTTAGATATCCCCAAAAGTGGGAGAACAGGTTTATCAGCAATATGTAGCAGATTCCAGAAGGTCTGGCTAATACCATCAAGCCTAAGTCCCTATCTCCCTCCCACTACTTTTACCAAGACACCATCTGAGATTTCTAGAGCTCCAATTATAGATATGATCAGCAAAGGGGCTTCTCCCTTCATTTTGACATTCCTTTATTAAAACTTATAGCCACTAGCTTTTGAAAGATAAAAATGATATTATTCTTTAAAATAATTCATAAAACAGTATGGAGACTATATAGCCAGTTCAGCTTGGAAAATTCTTATGTATATTAAAACTGTGTCCCCCAACCACCCAGGCTGCAGACCAGTACTGGTCCATGGCCAATTAGAAACCGAGCCACACAGCAGGAGGTGAGCGGCAGCTATTTACAGCCGCTTCCCAATTGTTGGCATCACTGCCTGAGATCTGCCTCCTGTCAGATAAATAGCAGCATTAGATTCTCACAGGAGCACAAACCCTACTATAAATCGTGTGTGTGAGGGATCTAGGTTATGTGCTCCTTAGGAGAACCTATGCCTGATGATCCGAGATGGAGAAATAATGTGCTTGAATCATGCAAAAAACATTCCCCAACCCCTGTCTGTGGAAAAACTGTCTTCCATGAAACCAGTCCCTGGTGTCAAAAAAGTTGGGGACTGCTGTATTAAAAGATAAACATAAGCTTCATTTATGTCCACTCCTTATTTGTTCGCTGATGACCTCCTTTACTTGCTGTGTCATCTTACCAGTGACAGTCCACACTATAGAGGTGGCCCCTCCCAGAGAGAACGCCATTTGAATCTCCAAGATCTCACCCCTGCAGTACAGGCTTCCCAGACTTTTCCCCCACCCCCTCTCTGTCATCCCCCTCTCCAGGACCTGATGGACACAGCTGCCCAGACCAGTTTCCCTGAATCATTCTCTGAACTCAGAGGAGGCTGTTGCATAGCAACAGAGGCTCAGAGCCAAATATAGCCCCTGGATGGAAATGTAGCACCAGGTAATGCTGGTGCTATTAGGAAACTGGTTAAAAATTACTGCTTCAGAAAAAACCTTTAAAAGCAGACCACCTTCTTCCCTTGCTAAATGACCTTGCCCTATGCACCCAGCCTAGATTTCTAACCCTGTGTCCAAGAACTCTGTGCTCTGGACAAACTGCACTGCTGGTTCATCCCTCCATTTCCTAGTAACCCCCAGGGTCTCAATAACATGACCAGGTTACATTTGCAGGGGGCTTCTTTTCTGCACATAGGGAATGGTATTCTATCTTCAGGGCCACCATGTAAGGGAATGATGTCAATCACCTGTTTTAAGGTAAGAATACTATGTCTCTAAAATGACAAAAATCAAGCCTGCCTTTCCTTTGAAAAGATAGCCTGCAATAATTTATGAGGAGAGCACAGCAGAGCTGGGATTCAGCAGGCCTGGGCTCTGGATTCAGCAGGCCTGGGCTCTAGCTTTAGCTTCTGAAGGCATATAAAAGTGCTCTGAAGTCTCAGGCCAGTGTCTCACCCAGAGATGATGGTCCAGCTCCTCATATAACAGTGTGTGCTTCCTGCTCTGGGAGACACCTGTTGCTCATCTAGTTGTCTCTCCTGCCCTCCTCTTCACTGGAGGAGGCTGTTCTAACCCCCGTCAGTGGGACCTTTTTTTTTTTTTTTTTTTTTTTTACCATTTTGAAGCTTACTTTATTTTTTTTTTATTAAATCATAGCTGTGTACATTAATACAGTCATGGGGTACAGTGTGCTGTTTTTGTATACAATTTGAAATATTTTCATCAACTGGTTAACATAGCCTTCATGTCATTTTCTTAGTTATTGTGTTAAGACATTTATATTCTAAATTTAGAAAGATTCACATGTACCCTTATAAGATGACCCATAGACGTGATCACACCAAGGGAGAGGAGGGGAGGGGGAGGATGGGTGGAGGGAGAGTGATTGGTGGGGTCAGTGCGGTCTTGAAAGTAGTTCTAATCACCTATTCCCTCCACAGGAGTCAAACAGCGCCCACAACCCAGTCACCATGTTAGCCACATGCTAGTGCTGTCACTACTCACAATATCAGTACCCAGTTTTGAAGGCACATAAACAAGTCAGTGCCATTCCCTGACAGAAGGTTCAGATGCCTCTGAGAAGGGAAAGTGTGTGACCCATATTATTAGGCATTGCATTTCTATTGGACTAACCCGACTCAGGGACATGGTTTTCACTCCTTTCTTACCTCAAGGTCCCCTCCTCTCAGGGCTTCCCTAACAACTGACACCTCCTTAGTATTCCTCCCCATACCCAATTCCCAGAAAGCACACACCATCACCATCAGACCCACCAACTGAGCACATCTTAGTCTGAAGGAAATAATTCAGGGAATGAGAGAAGTAGAGGCAACTCCAAGAGTCCACATTGGGGCTGCCATCTCCAGGTAATTTTATCTTGTGAAGAATAGAGTTTCATCACTCATTCACCACTTTATCACCTGATTCATAAGGTTTGGGGTCAGGGGTAAAAATCAACACTCCATCTCTACTTAATAAGATATTTGTGTCCTCTCAGTTTACCAGGCTATCATCATAAAAGTATGTTTTCTTTCTGAACTTTTGAAATGTGAGATGCCACAAAGGAACAAGAGCTGTAACTCTAATTTTAATAAGCATCTGAGAATACTTTCCCAATGGCAGGTCTGGAGAAATGAGCAGTTCAACTGGTAATAAAGGGAAAAGATGGTCATAACTACTGCTGAAGGGGAAATAGAGTTTTATGTACACTATATGTACCAGATGGCATATCCATTTTTCTGAGACCCATATTAGTAGAACTTAATGTATCAGTAGAAGGAGGCTTACCATAATTAGTTCCACTTTGCTTCTTATCCCTTGCAGAAATATCCTTTAAGTTAAAAGCTACTGCCTAGATCTGCATGTAGGCCAGCTAATTATAGGAAGAATTTTGTTTGTAATTCAACTGCAATAATGGTCCCTTTCCCAGGACTAACTTTTGGGGAGATAAGAAAGGTATGTTATGTTAAAGATTTATAGGAATACCTACATCCTCCCAAGTTATCTGACCAAGAACAAAAAAGTTTTACAATCTCCCCAGATGCTCACTGATGCCCAGATGTCTGTGGTTCCTGGTTACCTCTTGCAATCTTCCCTCTTTTTCCCATTTTCCTTAACATAAAAAGGAGCCTAATGTTCATACTAACTTAAGATGACTCTTTAGGATCACAGTTCACCATCTTCTCAGTTTGCTGATTCCCTAAATGAAAGTCACTTCCTTGCCCCAACACCTTGTCTCTCAACTTTCTAGCTGTCCTCTAGCAAGTGGCATGAGCTTGGACTTCATTAATAACTTAAATGGCCTCTGATATGAAAGTTCTATTTCCACCAACAAGAGAGTTTCAGCTATGAGTTTAAGAAAGGGACCCAGGGTGACTATGATCTGCATCTAGATTAAGGGACTCTTTCAGAAGGGTCAGGTCAAGAAGCCGCATGAGTTCCCTGATTTGGGGGAAGAAAGGCTGCTAATACTTTTGAAGAAGTCTTAGCCCGTCTTCTTCATGTTTGTAGCTGAATTAATCCTCATGAGAACCCTTCTTGTGAGATATTGCTACACTCTGCTATATGTGACTGTGAAGCATTTGGCAAAGCATTTTTTTCACCACACAGACTGACAGAGCCAGGGATAGAACCTGGCAACCTGGGCACCTTGAGGGCTAATAAAAGATCCTTAGCAAATGTGTCAGGATACATACTACTGAGGAGGTTCTCTGTTCTCCCTATGTGTGTACTTTCTCCGTATTTCCAGCAAAAATGCAGGATTGGTGTCCCTTTTCCTTGCCTTGGGGAGGTTTATGGTAGAGCTAGAAGCAGAAGCTTCTGACATGAAGCCAGTGTTTCTTCCATACTTTATGGAAATTTAAACAAGAAAGGATTTAACTTCTTGTTATCTGCTTGGAAGAGAAGGGCCTCTGAGGACACAGATAGTGGAAGGAACAGAGATTTCTCCAAGACAGGAGTGAGGTTCAAGGTCTATAGGCCCTTCTAGGAGTTGAGAGCTGAGCACTGCTCCATATCAATGCTCAGGGTAGATTCATGAATGGCCCATTGAAACTGGGCATTCAGCCATGAGACCCATTTCTCTGCGTGGATGGCAGGATAGATGTAGCAGGGTCAGGGAACCTAAAGACACCAAGCTAGCTAGAGAAATGGTCAGCTTAGCCCTGAGAAGTGGTGACACATGAGTTGTTATGGTAGGGACCTCCCCAGATGTATCTAGAGGAGAAATTCTCATGAATGGGACTACTTTCTGAAAGACCATGAATATTAAACATTTGTCTAATGAACTTTAAAATCTCTTTACCAATGTTTCACAACAAAATACAAGATAAGAGCACTAATTTGTCAAGATTTGTGCAAATAATTGTTTTTACAATGTTATTAATGTTTTCTAATGTGATACACTTTCATTAGACTGTTAGATTTCTTTTCATTTTTCCCTACCTTATTTCCCTATAAATGTCATTTTTCAGCTTGGCGTCTGTGGCTCAAGTGGCTAAGGCGCCTGCCACATACACCTAGGGTGGCGGGTTCGAATCCAGCCTGGCCCGCCAAACAAGTATGACAGCTGTAACCAAAAAAATAACCAGGCGTTGTGGCGGGCGCCTGTGGTCCCAGCTACTTGGGAGGCTGAGGCAGGAGACTCGCTTGAGCCCAGGAGTTGGAGGTTGC
>NW_003852714.1:103356-128669 GCF_000181295.1 Otolemur garnettii
AAAAAAAAAAAATGTCATTTTTCACATGTACATTACCAAAGGCAAAGATAATGGTCCCACATTATGATTCATAATATGTCATGGAATAATTCTAATGTTTGAAAAGAAAACCCAATATGTGAGTTGTTATTTATTCTGTATCTTCTATAAATGAAACATGCTGGGCCAGAAAAACTCCAAATACTGGCTAAGGGAGGACAAATTCATATAATCTCTTTGCAGAGACATCTGACAACATCTGTGAGAGAAGAAAGTGAGGACTCTGTCACCCTCTGCCCTCTTAGGCCTGGACAGCAGAGAGCCTTGTGCATCTGTGTAAGGTGGTCATGGCATCATGACTAGTCATATCAAAACCTCACCAAATCACCTTATTAGATACATTTCAGTAACACTGTTTTTTCAGAAAATGAAAAGTTACAAAAGGGCACTTATCCTATGATATCACACTGAATGGTGTGGTCAAATACACATCATTTGACAAGCTATAGGAGAATTCATGAATATTTATGAAGGGAATCATATACATGTAACTTTGCTTTATGTGTCCCATCTTGTCATGGCTGAGAACTCAGTTTTAAGATGTTTCAGAGATCCCATGGGCCAAGAGAGGTCCATTCAGTTAGCAGAGGGCTTAGAAATTTATTTTTAATTCATAGTCTTATATCGGGGTCAAGGGCTTGTGACCCAGCCTCCCCTTCATCTTTTCTCTCTCTCTCTTCATTTGGGGATCAGTGCAAAACTGCTTTTCTAATATCAATCTGGATCAAACAAAGGGATAGAACATGGTCCAGAATTAAATGAACTGATTTAATTATCTTCTTTCCTCTTCCCCAATCCCTCAGTAAAGTTACCCTGAAACACTGAGAAAGCTCCAAAGCTAAATTCCTAATATAAATGTGAGTACATTCAACTTCTTACTGCTACATTTCCAGGTGGACTGTCTGGCATTTATACTGCTTGGCGTAGGTAACACTCATCACTTCTCTGGCAGGAGGGAGAAAGGTGGTTCAGTACGAACACCCCCCACATCACTTTATTGGATACATTTCAGTAACACTGGGGATGCCCGCTACTCTGTAGAGGATTTCTCATTTGCTCCTCACAACAGTTTCATAAGAAAGGCATCGTGAGTTCCTTTTACAGACGACCAAGGTCAGGCTGACAAAGGCTATAAAAGGATCGCAGCATCCTTTCTCAAGAGGAGAGTAGTTATATAGGGAGGATGGCAGGACTTTACTCTAAATCCTAAGGTCCTCTGCTGCCATTCACCTGTAGGAACTTGCACCCAAAGTTCTAAACAGCATCCCTATCTGCAACTGACACCTCAAGCACCATTGGATCTACTGGATAATATGGCCTAAGTGGCAGAACAGCCTGCATAGGAGCTGGACCTATTGCACAGCCTTTTCTTGTTCTGGGGCCCACTCCAAACTAGCAGCTTTTCAGGTCACACACCCTGAAAAGTATGTCAGAGTTACACACCCACATGGGAAATATATTGTCTCCAAAATTCAAAAAGGTCCACTAGGTGCCTCCTTGTGGTTGTGGGAGTGGCCAGATGCAACTACTTATCTTTCACCTTAGAAGCAATATCTTGACATGCCCCACACCTCTGGAGCACTAGAAATTTGACTGAGGCAGAATACGCCACCTTTTACCTATGAGGAAGGAGAAAGCTCATATACATATTATATTTGTTAAGCTATCAGGTTAAAATAAAAACTGATAAAACTGATTACCTATAAGAATATGCAGGAGCAATCCAGAATGGAAACTGATTATGTATATTCTTTTAAAATTGTAATGCACATTTACTGGTTTCATGCACTAAAAAAGTCTAGAAACAATGACAGACCCAATAGCAATAAGCAACTCTAATGCCCAGATGGAGTCCTTTACTAACATTGCCCAGTAAAAGGAAATGGCTGAATCCAGGGCTGTGGTCGTATTTCACTAGATGAGCCTCTACAGAACGATTATACCAGAGAGAATGTCAAAAAGACTCAGAAGCCAACCTAACAGGGCTCACAGAACCCAAAGAAAGAATAACTTGAACATCAAAAACATTAGTGACTGTGGTGGATTAAAACACATCAAATATAGAAACATCTGAGTCATGATGATAACCTAAAAGAAAAATAAAACACAAACAAAGCCAACTCACTGTTCACCTATTAAAAAAATAGAAATACTTTAAAATAATTAAAGATTTATCTTATCCTTCCTGAATGTACCATACCTCAGTGAAGCCTACTACATAGTTGATGGAGGGGGGGAAGTTTCTGTTATAGAAAACATCCAGCTGTTAAATGAAGAAGAAATTATACAATCAAAACATGACCATTTTATATCATTAATAAAATGGAGATCTAGGTAAAGATCGTCAGAGATGGCAAAAAAAAAAAATGATGTGTAAAGCAGATGGGACATTTTATAATGGATAAATCAATCTCGTGACACCGAAGCCTAGTGTTCGATATTCACATTGTGGGAGGAGTGACAACCAGATACAATGAGGATCTTGGTGTGCTATGGACTGAATACTTGTGTTCTCCCAAAAGTCATATGTTAAAACCCTAATCCCCAATGTGATGATATATTTGGAGATGGGACCATTGGGAGGAATTAGGTCTTGTGGGCGGAGTTCTCATGATGAGATTAGTGCCCTTATAAGAAGAGACATGAGATAGCCGGGCGTTGTGGCGGGCGCCTGTGGTCCCAGCTACTTGGGAGGCTGAGGCAGGAGACTCGCTTGAGCCCAGGAGTTGGAGGTTGCTGTGAGCTGTAATGCCACGACACTCTGCCCAGGGGGACAGCTTGAGGCTCTGTCTCAAAGAAAAAAAAAAAAAGAAGAGACATGAGAACTTGCTTCCTCTTTGTACTTATCAAGGAAAGGCCATGTGAGGATAAAACCAGGAAGAGGACCTTTACTAAGAACCCAAATTATGCTGGTACCCTGATCGGCCTTCTATCCTCTAGACCTAAGAGAAATAACTGTTTGTTGTTTAAGCCACCTAGTCCACGGTAATTTGTTATAGCAACCCAAAGTAAGACATGGTGTAAGACTATAGGAAATACATAACACACTGAGGTACTCTTGCCAAAATACCTGAACTGGATCAAACCTCTAACTCTAATTACCAATTTCTAGGAAATAAGAGAGGCCAGAGCAACACAAATAACAACATAAGATGGATACAATTAGCAAAATTGATAATGCAAATTCCACAAACCAAAGATTCGGTACATTAAGAAAATATAGGTTGAGTATCCCTAACCTGAAAATCCAAAATTCAAAATGTCACAATGAGCATTTCCTTTGAACATCATGTCAGTGCTCAAAAGGTTTCAGATTTGAAGCATTTCAAGTTTGGATTCACGGATTAGGGATACTTATCCTGCAAATTGGAAAGGGAGAAAGACTCATTTTTATATTAAAAGAGATTTGAAACTTCTGAGAAAGTTAAATTAATGAGAAATTAAAACAGAGAAAGTAAAATTAAAACCATAAGGAGATACTACAACATGTCCACTGAGAAAGAAAAATGAAAAGACAGAAAATACCAAGTGTTACTGAAGATAAGAAAGCAGTGGAACTCTCACACTGCTGGTGAAAATACAAATTAGAACAACCACTTTGAAAAACCTCTTAGCAGACAGTGCCTGAGGCTCAGTGGGTAGGGCGCCTGCCCCATATACTGACGGCGGTGGGTTCAAACCCACCACGGCCAAATTGCAATAAAAAAATAGCTGCGCATTGTGGCGGGTGTCTGTAGTCCCAGCTACTTGGGAGGCGGAGGCGGGAGAATCGCCTAAGCCCAGAAGTTGGAGGTTACTGTGAGCCATGATGCCACAGCACTCTACCGAGGGCGATAAAGTGAAACTCTGTCTCTAGAGAAAAAAGGAAAAGAAAAGAAAAGAAAAACCGCTTAGCAGTATTGACTAAGCTGAACATACACATATCCTGTAACTCAAAAATTTCAATATTAAGTCTCAGGTACAATGCCCAAGACAAATGAAAATAATTTTTCATCCAAACATAAGTACAAGATATGCATAATACTATCATTATTCATAAGTCAAAAACTAGAAAAAGACCCCTCATAACAGATATGATTATTGTGAAATATCCACTTAATGTAATACACATACTATCTACCAACAATAATGACTGATCTACAAAATAATAGAGAAAAATAAATGTACATCTCACACGGTATTTTGACTGAGTGAAAGGATTTAGAACAGCAGTTCTCAACCTGTGGCTCGCGACCCCTTTGTAACAATGAAAATACATCCTGGCTGGGCCCGGCGCCTGTGGCTCAAGCGGCTAAGGTGCCAGCCGCATACACCAGAGCTGGCGGTTCGAATCCAGCCTGGGCCTGCCAAACAACAATGACAACTACAACCAAAAAGTATCCAGGTGTTGTGGCCTATAGTTCCAGCTGCTTGGGAGGCTGAGGCAAGAGAATCGCTTAAGCCCAGAAGTTGGAGGTTGCTGTGAGCTGTGATTCCATGGCACTCTACCCAGGGTGAGAGCTTGAGGCTCTGTCTCAAAAAAAAAAAAAAAAAAGAAAATACATTCTGCATATCAGATATTTACATTATGATTCATAACAGTAGCAAAATTACAGTTATGAAGTAGCAACAAAAATAATTTTATGGTTGGGGGTCAACATAACATGAGTAACTGTGTTAAAGGGTTGTGGCATTAGGAGGCATTAGAAAGGTTGAGAACCACTAATTCAGATAGAAAAGAAGATATGGTGATTATAGATATATGATTCCAGGAAATTATCTTATCTCTTTTTTTTTTTTTTTTTTTAGAGACAGAGCCTCAAGCTGTCTCCCTGGGTAGAGTGCTATGACATCACAGCTCACAGCAACCTCCAATTCCTGGGCCCAAGTGATTCTCCTGCCTCTGCCTCCCAAGTAGCTGGGACTACAGGCACCCGCCACAACACCCGGCTATTTTTTGGTTGCAGCTGTCATTGTTGTTTGGCGGGCCCAGACTTCGAACCCACCAGTTCAGGCGTATGTGGCTGGTGCCTTAGCCGCTTGAGCCATAGGAGCCAAATCCCAGGAAATTTTCTTTTAATCTCTCAGTACAGTTTGGGGCTAGATAAGAAAATCCACATACAATTTCTTCTTATTTGAAAGTACTTAATATTCTCATATATCATCTGCAGGTTAACCTCAGATAAACATGCATCCTAAGCCCAGGAAAAGTGATTTACTAGACATAGTTGTCATGCTATGTCTAATGGACAGGCAACTGGGTGCAAGACAAGAGGCATACTTAGCCACAGATCTACCCACTAACTCTAGGTGCCCTTGAATAAGTCATCAAACCTCACCTAGCCTCACCTGGCAAAGTGGGCCTGAGTAGCCCTTCCTCCAAAGCAGTAAGATTGCAGGGACAGAGAACGATATGATTTTCATCTAGAAAACCACTCTGAGTTCTCAAAACGAAAAAAAAAAAAAAATAATTCAGCATGGAGTTCCAAGGAATTATTTATCTTAACAGCAAGTTATCTAATGCAGAGTAACTGTGATAATTACAACTTTTTTCTGTTTTTAACAATACATTTTAATTAAATAAACATCATCTGGTACAATGTAGAATGACTATAGAAGTATCAATGCCACTCAAAGAGCTATAGTCCCAATGTAACATCAACACCATGAGCTGACAAAGTTAGGCAAATGTCTGTTTTTCTCCATAAGTGTACTGGTTGGGTCTGTGAGCTCTGGAGATAGACTAGGGACAAACTCAAGTTCCGTTATGTAAAAACTTTGTGATTTTAGGGTGGTGCCTGTTGCTCAGTGGGTAGGGCACCAGCTCCATATACTGAGAGTGGCAGGTTCAAACCTGGTTCAAACCTGGCCCTGGCTGGGCACTGAACAAAAAATAGCCAGGCATTGTGGCAGCTGCCTGTAGTCCCAGCTACTAGAGAGGCTGAGGCAAGAGAATTTCTTGAGCCCAGGAGTTGGAGGTTGCTGTGAGCTGTGTGATGCCATGGCACTCTATTGAGGGGGATAAAGTCAGACAATGTCTCTACAAAAAAAAAAAAAAAAAAAAACTCTGTGATTTTAAATACTTTTACTTCACCACACTGTCACTCAGTGGTCTCATGAGTAAAACCAGGATTATATAGTACTTACAATAGAAGACAAAATACTTTTTAAAATATTATCTTGTCCTGGTATTTAAAAATATAAATGGTCAGGAATCAAAATACTATAGAATAGTTGTTGAGAAAATAAAATTTAATAGGCTTATAACTGAATTTTATTCAGCAATGAAGGCATTTATTTTTTACTTTAAACAGACAGATAATATTTGTATATATTATGGGGTATGCTGAGATGTTTTGATTTATGTTTACATTTTTCAATGATTAAATCAAGTTAATTAAATATCTCCAAAAAAGCTTACAATTCATTAAGTGACACATTTTTAAAATCACTAATTTTTATTATAACGACTATTGGATAACCTAACTAATTATCCTGAGAACATTTTAAAAGCACTTGGAATGACTGAACTTAGAAAATAGTACCACCATTTCACCACATGGTTGAACAGAAAGCTAAGGGATCACCATCAATGTTGCCTTATCCCCACACACCCCACATGCACAGCCACTGCAGGTGCTACCTGCCCTACCTTCAAGCTCATCCTGTCCAGTCCCATACCTCCCTCTGCACATGGCTACTGCCCTGGGCATGTCTATCCATGTCCTTCTCTTGGACTTCTGCAATGTTCCCCTAATGGTCATCTCCACTCCCCATCTTGCTCCACCCCAGTCTATTCTCTACACAGCAGCCACCTTCTGACAATATAAACCAGATCATGTCACTCCCATACCCTAACCCTCCACATCAGAATAAGATCCAAACTCCTTAATTGCATAAACCATGTGGCTCCTGTCTTCCCTTGACCTCACCTCCCACCTATCTGTATTCTGTCTGCTGGGTTCCAGGCACTTGAGCTTTCATCTGTTTCTGGACCAATGGCTGACCACACATATCCAAGGGACACTGACACAAAGACCTATCATTGCCTTCCTTGTTAAAATCTCAATTCCTGAGGAAAAGCTTCATTTACAACCCCAACTATGATAATCCCTGAGTCAGTCATTTTCTACTCTACTTCATTCCCCTCAAAGCACAAATCCCCAGATGAAATCACCCTATTGGTTGATTTTTTTTTTTACCTTACTATTACCAGTTTTCCCAAGCTACAATGATAGCTCCCGGGACCTTGCCTGTCTTGTTCTCTTTGCTGTTTGCCCAGTGCCTAAATCAGAGCTTCACATATAAATTGTTAAATAAATATTACTGAATTGAAGGAATTGTTGCCAATTTGACACACCAGAGAAGCCACTGATATTTAAAGTTGAGTAGCAGAAACAATTGTCCGTGAAATTAACATCAAAGAGTTCAATTTTTTTTTTTTTGAGACAGAGCCTCAAGCTGTGGCCCTGGGTAGAGTGCTGTGGCATCATAGCTCACAGCTACCTCCAACTCCTGGGCTCAAACCACTCTCCTGCCTCTGTCTCCCAAGTAGCTGGGACTACGGGTGCCCACCACAATGTCTGGCTATTTTTTGACTGCAGCCATCATCGTTGTTTGGCAGGCCCCGAGCTGGATTCAAACCTGCCAGCTCAGGTGTATGTGGCTGGTGCCTTAGCCATTTGAGCCAGAGGCCCTGAGCCAAAGAGTTCAAAATTTTAATGGACCTTGTTGCAATTCACAGCAGTGCTTTCCAAACTTGAACAAGTACCAGAACCAACTGGATACATTATTCAAAATGTAGACACCTCCCACCTTACCTACCTAGTGTTGATTCTACAGATCTAGGGTGGGGCCAAGTATTTATAATTTTAACAAGCACACACTGATACATTTGATGAAATGGTCCATGGACCACTGTTGGAAAAATACTGATCTAAACAGGTCACATTTGAATATCATCAATTTAATGCCTACCACCTAGAGTTCTAGGACACCTGAAGTGTCCCTGTTCATGCAACTACTTGAAAGTGCACTGGCTCCTTAACTCCTACCTAGGACCACAGATTGTTTTTCCACACAGTATTCTTAAATTCTAGAGTATTCCTGGGTGGTTGAGAGGATTGGAAATTATTATCCTGTTGTATATATAAGGCTGGTGAAGGGGTAGTGACTTACCTACAGTGTCCCAATGATGAGATCTTGATCTCTTCACTCGTGTTTTATTAACTGATCCAACAGACTCTACAGAATCAATATCCTTTTCTGATGCTATACTAGAAAAGAAAGCAAAGGGATAAGAAAGCACATGAAATAGGAAAAAAAGTAAGAGGATGTGAAATGCACATGAAATGCAGGGGGTAAATGATGATGTATTGCCAATCTCCTCTCAGTTAACGGGAAGCTGTACAATGACATTTTTTGCCTCTCCCTCGGCTCCAGCCTACAACCCCTCCCCCACACAGCAGTGACACTGAAGCTCACACGTAATGGAAATGTGGGCTTATCCTTGCTTGCTATTATATTTCGAGTTATTTTCCTTGGTAGCTATGCTATTATGTTAATATGAGGGGTAATTAAATTATGGAACGAAGGAGACAAGTATAAAGCAAGCAGATGCACATGCTTTAAGTTGTTTTTAATTATTTTTTATTTATTTATTTTTTATTTTTTTAAGTTGTTATTTTTCAGACTATTTTCTCTTCAAGTCCTCAAAGCGCTGGTCTGAAGTGTGTTGGGGGGAATGTTGGAAGGCTAAAGCAGGCACACACAAACCCTTTCCCCCCTCTTTCTCCTCCTCTCCTTCAAAGACAAAGACACAAAGGATCTAGCTAACTCCACCCCCTCAGAGATTGGTACCCTAACCTGACAGGCACAGGCAACCTGTGGAATGTGCCCACCCTCCCATGGCCTTATATAAAAGTAGTCCCTAATTGCTTGCCCCCACCCCGCCCTGCACGTATATGTCATCTTGGCACTGCCCAGGCAGGTCACTTCCACTTTAAACATTTACACCTTTCAAGGTGGGCATTATTATGTCCTTTCTACAGATAAGAATATAGTCAGGCTCAGAAAGTAAAGTACACATTCATAGAATTCCAGAGAGGTATCAAATGGACACAGAAAAACTTGAAGGAGCATCCAATGGCCAATTCTGGAAAAATGTAAGCATATCAATCTATAATGATAATTATAGACAGTAACCTTCTGAGAAAAATTGCAATCTATGAACCATAGTTATATAAATAAATGTGTTAATAAATACATTAATAAATAAGTAAGGGAGACGAGAAGGCTGTACTTTTTTCTCTAGTACAACTAATAATCCTAAAAGGAATATCAGAATTGGAAAAGAGGCAGTTAACTATCATAGTAATAAGTGATTTAGGCAAGAAACACAATTGAATGCTCTGTCTGCACCAAATCTCACAGCAGTCACTGGGTCGCCATGGTAACCATGCTGGCTAAGAAAGCTGAGAAAAGCAAATAACTACCACTTTGATTTGTTTTTTACTATACGCTCAGAACTGAATCAGACTGACATAACCATAGTAATTAATCTCCAGTATTCCTGAAAATAAATATTCCTGGCAGCTTGAGCAATATGTACATACATTCATACATACATACCCATATACATATGTACATATTCTCTCCCTGTCTCTCTCTCACCACCCAAGATCCCAGGAATTCATTGAGCTGGACTGCTGGGGGTGGGCAAAAAAGAAAACTCTATGACTTAATGATTTAATTTTGGTCACATATACATTGGAAAGGTATTAAACTATTTTACTGATGGGCTTTTTCTGGAGATGAGCTGTGAATTTGTCTCTGGGACATTCCCCCCCCCCCTCAGTTATAGTATATTTCCAATAACTTCTAAAAGCTGGCGTGGAAACACAGACGAATGCATGTACCTTTTTCATCCTAGAGTAAGTCATCTGAAATCTCAACCTTATCTTACAAGGGTACAAGTGAATCTTTCTAAGAGTAGAATATAAACGTCTTAACACAATAACTAAAAAAATGACATAAAGGCTATGTTAACCAGTTTGATGAAAATATTTCAAATTGTATATGAAAACACCACACTGTACCCCATGGTTGCATTAATGTATACAGCTACCATTTAATAAAAAAAATTAATTATTAGCTAGTGTTAAACATTGTGCTATAGACAGCTAAGTGAAAATAAAATCTTCAGAAATGTTATTTAAAATATTGGTATTTATAAGAGCATCAAAAACATGAAATAATTATGAATAATCTATCCAAATATCAACATTGAACACTACAAAATATTGCTAAGAGAAATTAAAGAAGACCTAAATACATAGAGGCATAATGTTTTCATGAGTATTATAACTCAGTATTGTTGAGATGTCTGTCTTTCACAAATTGATCTATATATACAGTACAATACAAGTAAAAGCCATAATATAAAATTTGTTAAAGAAATTAAAATGCTAACTCTAAAATTCACATGCAAATACAAAGGACTTAGACTATGAAAATAACTCTGAAAAAGAAGAAAAAAATGGAGTATAAACACTACCTTATTTTATAACTCCTTATAAACCTATAGCAATCAAGACAGTGTTCTACTGGCCTCAAAGCAGAAAATTAGATCAAAGAGAATAAATAATACAGAAATTGACCCATACACATTAAACAACTAATTTTTGACAAAGGTGCAAAAGCAATCCATTGGAAAAATGATAGTCTTTTCAGTACATTTTGATGAAACAAGTGGATACAAGTGGTGGATGAATATATGCATGACTAAAAACTATGATTCACATATTATACCATATACAAAAAGAAATTCATATTAAATCATAGATAGAAGTATAAAACTTAAAGCTAAAGAAATTGGAGATGACAGGAACAAACGGAAAAATATGCCATACTCATGGATCAGAAGAATCAATGTTGTTAAAATGACTATACTGCTCAGCTCAGCGCTCATAGCATAGTGGTTATGGTGCCAGCCACATAGACTGAGGATGGCAGGTTAGAACCTAGTCCAGGCCAGCTAAAACAACAATGACAATTGCAACAACAACAAAAAAAATAGCTGGGTGTTGTAGTAGGCGCCTGTAGTTCCAGCTACTTCAGAGGCTGAGGCAAGAGAATCACTTAAGCCCAAGAGTTGGAGGTTGCTGTAAGCTGTGACGCCACAGCTCTCTACTGAGAGTGACATAGTGAGACCCTGTCTCAAAAAAAAAAAAAAAAAGACTATACTGCTCAAAGAAATCTACAGAATCAATGAAATTTTTAAAATATAGATATCATTTTTCACGGAATGAGAAAAAATAATCCTAAAATTCATATGGAACTATAAAAGAGCCTGACTAGCCAAAGCATTCCTACACACAAAGAGCAAATCTGGAAGCATCCCATTGCCTAATTTTGAATTATACCAAAAGGATATACTAACCAAAACAGAATGATGCTGTATAAAAGACACAGAGACCTGAGAAATAAAGCCACATACATAACAGCTAACTGATCTTTGACAAAGTTGACAAGATCATACTCTTGAGAAAGGACACTCTTTAAAAAAAAATGGAGCTAGGAAAATTGGATTGCCATATGCAGAAGAATGAAACTAGACCCCTATCTCTCACCAGATACATAAATGAACTAAAGATGGATTAAAGACTTAAATGTAAGACATGAAACTATAAAAATGCTAGAAGAAAAACTCTTCTAGACATGGTTCTAGGCAAAGAATTTGTTATTAAGAACTCAAAGCACAGGTAAAAAACCCAAAACCGGATAAATGGAACTTAATTCAAATAAAATGCTTTTCAGCTTGGCTCCTGTAGCTCAGCAGCTAGGGCGCTGGCCACATACACCAGGGCTGGTGGGTTCAAACCCGGCCGAGGCCTGCCAAACAACAATGACAACTACAACAAAAAAATAGCCGAGTGTTGTGGTGGGCACCTGTAGTCCCAGCTACTTGGGAGGCTGAGGCAAGAGAATCGCTCAAGCCTAAGAGTTGAAGGTTGCTGTGAGCTGTGATGCCATGGCACTCTACCGAGGGTGACATAGTGAGACTCTGTCAAAAAAAAAAAAATAAGAAGAAGAAGAAAAAAAATAAATAAAATAAAAAGCTTTTGCACAACAAAATAAATAATTAACAGAGTGAACAGACAATCTGCAGAATAGGAGAATGTATCTGCAAGCTATATATCTGACAGGGGACTAATATCCAGAATTTACAAAAAACTCAAACAACTCACCTCCCCCCAATAATCCCATGAAAAAGTGGGCAAGGACATGAATAGACATTTTTTCAAAAGAAGACACAGAAATGGCCAACAAGCATATGAAGAAGTGTTCAACATCACTAACCATCAGAGAAGTGCAATTTAAAACCACAGTGAGGTATCACCTTACAGCAATCAGAATAGCTATTAAAAGAGAAAAAATAACAAATGTTGAAGAGGATGCAGAGGAAAGGGAATATATATATACTGTTGGTAGGAATATAGATTATACAGCCTCTGTGGAAAACAGTATGAAGATTTCTCAAAGTACTAAAAATAGAACTACCATTTGATACAGCAATCTCACTGCTGGGTATCTACTCGAAAGAAAAGAAATCACTATATCAAAAAGCTACCTCTTCATCCATATGTCTATCACAGCACTATTCACAATTACAAAGATATGGAATCAATCTAAGTGTCCATCAGTGAACAAATGGATAAAGAAATGTGGTATATATAAATGGAATACTATCCAGCCATAAAAAGAATGAAATTATGTCTTTTGGAGTGACATCAATGAAATTAGAGATCATTATCTTAAGCGAAACAACTCCGACACAGAAAGGGAAATAGTGCATGTTCTTACTTATAAGGGGAAGCTAAATAACCTGTACGCATGGAAGTAGATTGTGGAATGATAGAAAATGGAGACTGGGAAAGATGGTGAGGAGTGGGAAACTGGTGAAAGATAAGAAATTACTCAATAGAGGCAAGGTGTGGTGGCTCACACCTATAATCCTAGTACTCTGGAGGCCAGGGTGGGTGGATTGTCTGAGCTCAGGAGTTTGAGACCAGGCTGAACAAGAGTGAGACCCTGGCTCTAAAGATAACCGTGTGTTGTGGCAAGTGACTGTAGTCCTAGCTACTTAGGAGGGTGAGACGAGATCTCTTGAGCCCAAGAGTTTGATGTTGCTGTAAGCTATGATACCATAGCACTTTACCAAGGGTGACAAAGTGAGACTCTGTCTCAAAAAAAGTAATTAAAATTAAAAAAATTAAAAATTAAATAGAGAAATTATTTAATGTATACAATGTATGTTACTCCTTTGATAGCTACACTAAAACCCTTGACTTCACTATGCAATCTATCCATGTACTGAAATTGCACTAGTACCTCCTAAATCTATAAAAATAAAAAAGATGGAAATAATAATTAGTATATTTATTTCTAGTGCTATTCAGATTCAGATTATTAATCAGTGTGAGCTGAATATTGTGAGTATGGTTCCTATGAAGAGGGTGATAAGGTAATGATAAAGATAAGGGCATGATTAACATAGGAAGGATATAAACCCACATTTTTGGAGTATAGGTCTGATAACTTATTTAGATGACCTTACCATAGAATACTATGTTAGGTAGCATGGAGATTTTTGAAATCTTAAGAAGAGTTTCAATTCCTATAACTCTAGAAATAGAAGATTTTAAACCTCTATTATTTACCTTGTTAAAGTAACTCTTTTATTAGATATATATCTATGTTTGTGTTGGAATACTAGACAGTAAAATGGCCATAGAGATGTGTCATATGCATAGGGCTAGTGTGAGTGATAAAAAAAAATTTATAGAAGAAAAATAAGATAGGAAGAGTGTTTTAATGATGAAATTGACTGTATAAATGTCTCGTATGTGGATGCTATGGAGTGCCCCTAGAAAAATGATGGTAGTTAGAGCATTTATTATAATAATATTGGTATATTCTGCTATAAAAAACCTGGATAAATAGGCCTACAGCATAATCAATGTTAATGCCTGGTACCAGTTCTGACTTGCCCTCTTTCAGATTGAATAGAGTTCAGTTAGTTTTTTTAGTTGAAATAAATTATATTATTGCCAAGAGTCAGGATGGAAGAATTAGTCATACACACATACACACTGGTAATAATTAGGGTTGATAGAGCAAAAGATCCTCCTATAAGGAGAACTTATAATTTAGGATAATGGCTAGAGAGATTTCAAAAAAAAATTGTACTATTGCTCATAGTGTACCAATTAATGCATATTTTGAATTAGATGTTCTCCTAATCATAGGATGAAATATATGGCTAGGCTAGATCTTTCTATGATAAACAGTATTCCTATATTTATGTTAATTAATGGATGTGTATAGGTACACTGTGTGGGACTCCCACAATAAGTGCAAGAGCTAGGGGTAGGGTAGGTATAATAGTGTATAAGAGTATAGAAGCTGTCAGTGGATATAATGGCTCTTAAATAGTTTTGTACTTGTGAAGTATTGAAGTAGGCCACAGGGACCTACAATGTTGGGAAACCTTTTGTGAACTTGTATATAGCATAATACTTTTCATTTAACTAATGTTAGAGATGCTATAGCAAGAATGGTAAGGATGATGAGTAGGAGATTAATTGTTAAGAAAAGGAGTTGAGCCGGTCATGGTGGCTCACACTTGTAATCCCAGCACCTGGGAGGCTGAGGTAGGTGGATTGCCTGAGATCACCAGCCTGAACCAGAGCGACACCTCATCTCTAAAAATAGCCAGGCATTGTGGTGGGCACTTGTAGTCCCAACTACTCGGGAGGCTGAGGCAAGAGAATCGCTTAAGCCCAGGAGTTTGAGGCTTCTGTGAGCTGTGACGCCCTGGCATTCTACCAAGGATGACAAAGTGAGACTCTATCTCAAAAAGAAAAAAAAGGATTTGAATTTCTAATTATAAAGTTTCACATTTTATGCAAATTGATGCAATTACTAGGCTCTGCCTGTTTGAGGCAGAACATGTAATATTAGGTATAGATTATATCATTTATAAAATTGAGGGCATTTTTAAAATTTCCAATAGATTTAGGGGTTATAAATGTTTTTGTTACATGGATGAATTATAAAATGCCTAAGTCAGGGCTTTTAGTGTACTCATCACCAGAACAGTACACATTTTACCTTATAGATAGATTTTTATCCCTCCCCACTTCCTACCCTCCCCCATTCTTAGATTTCAATGTATATGACACCACTTTATGACCATATATACACCATGGTTAGCTTCCACTTATAAGTGAAAACATGTGGTATTTGTTTTACTATTCCTGAGATACTTCACTTACTATAATAATCTCCAGTTCCATCCAAGTTGCTGCAAAAGACATTATTTTATTCCTTTTTATGGCTGAATAGTAGTCTATATAAATATATATTATATATATACATGTATATACACACACAGCATGCATATAATACATACATACATACCATGTATATGTGTGTATGTGAATATATACGTATACACATACCACATTACCACATTTTCTTTATCCACTCAGTTGATGGACATTTAGGTTGATACTATATATTTGTAATTGTGAATTGTGCTGTGATAAACATTCAGGGCAGATGTCTTTTCTGTAGAAGGACTTACTTTCATTTTAGTAGATTCTCAGCAGTGGGATTGCTGGATTGAATGAATGATAGCTCTATGCTATGACTCCATTTAAATAAATGAAACCTAATCTATAATGACAGAAATGCTCTGTTTGTGTAGGTGCAGGACAGTGGGAAGAATAGGTAGGCTGAGTATAGAACTTAAAATGTTATGTCTTGGTTGAAAAATAGTAATAGTGATATTTAAGCCTATATGATTGTTTTGCAGGACTGTGTATCATTAAAATAGAACAAACTAGATAGTGAAGGACCAAGAGGGCAGAGTAGGAGATATCAGCTGTCATCTCTCCCCACCCAACACACACACATAGATCCCCAAAACCCCCCAAACAAACAAATAAACAAAAAATCATAGCTATCAACAATCCAAAGTAGCTCAGAGGAGTTCAAAGGCCCATTTAAGAATCTGCAGCAACATAATAGTGCAAAAAATGGAGAATATTTGTACAAAAAAGATTTCTATAATGGCATACTTGAGATGCCAGGAAATGGCTAGGAGCAAAGAAGAAAGGTAGCATCTGTTTCTATTAGCCACATGGCAAGAACTACCATGGTTGCCAGTAGCCAGCTCTTTGGAGGACACTGACATAACAAATAGCCATTCCTGCCCAGGTAACCCCAGAGAGGGTGATGCAGCTGCATACCTCTCCCCTTGAAGAAGTGGACACTATCATACCACTCTGGGACTAGAGGTGCCACCTGTCCCAATCCTGCATGTGCCACTAACCCCAAAGTTATAGCTGCTCTGTGAGTGCTCATACCCCAGACTTCAGCTCTGTGGCTGAACTACTTCTGACTAGGCCTCAGATACCAGAACCACTGCCATAGAGACCTAGGCCACACCTTTGGCGAAGGTCTCTATTCACATACCTATACTCTAGACACCAGCTTAGCTGCTGTTGAGGGCTAGCTCATACTCTGATTCTAAGGCTGTACTGTGTAAACCCACACTTAAAAAATCACAGCCACTGCTACTGCTAGGCAACTTTCACCTCAAAACTTAAATCCAAGGACTCTCTGTGTATTCCTGTGTTCCAGACACCAGTCCAGCTGCCACTGAGAGATAATTTGCTCTCTGGACCTGGCTCTGAGGGTGCACTGCATGCACTCACACCTTAAGTACCAAAACCACAGTATAGAGCTAGCTTGTACCCCAAGCCCAGGAATAAAATTTTTTCTGTGAATGCTTATAATCCAGGTACTGACTCAACCCCAGAGTGACTGTAGAGCTATGCAAGCCTTCATTCCTGTCCCTAGCTCCTCAGCTGCCTCATAAGAACTTGCATTTTGCATAAAGCTACCAATTCAACAGCAGGCATGCACCCTAGACACTGGTACCATTACTGCTCCAGACTCCAGAGCCATATCCCCTCCCCACATACTCATGATTTAGGTACCAGTTCCATGGGCACTACTCATTAGCCAGTGGCCTCCCTGCCACCATAGATGAGCCTACAAACCAAATCCAATATAAGAGG
Source organism: Otolemur garnettii (assembly GCF_000181295.1). Classification (NCBI taxonomy): domain Eukaryota; kingdom Metazoa; phylum Chordata; class Mammalia; order Primates; family Galagidae; genus Otolemur; species Otolemur garnettii. Next base: position 120,525 of record NW_003852714.1, read on the forward strand.
GATCTCCTCAGCACAACTTTCACAATGGGAATAAAAGAGATCAAGAGGACCCTACTAGCCATTGACCAAGAACTGTGAAGTGAGACAATAAAGGGATCAATTTACCAAAGGGTTATTGTTTGGTAATTTACCAAACAATTCTAAGAACATAATGGAAAGTATAACAGAAATGGATAAATTCCTGGACACACACACCTACCAAAATTGAATCAAGAACAAATAGAAAACTTGAACAGACCAATAACAAATATCAAGATAAAATCAGTAATAAAAATTCTCCCAACCAAGAAAATCCCAGAACAAGATAACTTCATTGCTGAATTCTAACAAATTTTTAAAGAAAGACTAACACAAAATTCTTTTTAAGACTAATCTAAAAAATTGAAGGGGGGAAGAATTCTTCCAACCTCATTCTAAAAAGCTAGACAAGGACTCAATAAAGAAAGAAAATTACAGCCAATATCCTCATGAACATAGAGGCAAAAAATCATTAACAAAATGCTAGCAATCCAAATCCAATGGCACACCAATAAGATAATACATGGCAATCAAGTGGGATTTATCCCAGGGATGCAAGAATGGCTCAACATAGTCAAATCAATAAATGTGATACATCACACGAACAGAACAAAGGACAAAAATACATATGATCATCTCTATAGATGCATAAAAAAGTATTTAATAAAATTTGACTTCCTTCATGATAAAAACTCTCAAAAAATCAGGTATAGAAGGAACATATCAAAACATACTAAAGGCCATATATGATGAGCCCATAGCTCACATCATACTCAATGTAAAAAATATTAAAGCCTTTTTTCTAAGAACTAAAACAAGACAAGGATGGCCACATTCACTTCTTTTATTCAACATAGTACAGGAAGTCTTAGGAAGAGCAATTAGGCAAGGGAGAGAAATAATTAATGTTTAAATTAGAAAAGAGGAAGTATAATTGTCCCTCTTACAGATGACATAATCTTCTTTCTAGAAAACCTAAAGACTACTAAAAAATGCTTAGGACTAATGAACAAATTTAGTAAAGTTGCAGAATACAAAATCAAAATACAAAAACTAGTAGTGTTTCTATACACCAATAACAAACTAGCTAAAAAAAAAAAATCAAAAAAGCAATCCCATTCATAATACTACAATAGCTATAAAAATGCCTAAAGATAAATTTAAGCAAGGAAGTTAAAGACATATATAATGAAAACTACAAACACTGATGAAATAAATCGAAGAGGACACAAACAAATGGAAAGACATCCAGTGTTTATAGACTGGAGGAATTGATATTGTTAAATTACCCTATTACCTAAAGTAATCTATAGATTTGATAAAAACCCTAGCAAAATAGCAATGATAGTCTACTTAGAAATAGAAAAAAATCCTAAAATTTGTATGGAACCATAAAAGATCCCAAATGACCAAAGCAATCCTGAACATAAGAACAAAGCTAGAGGCATCACACTACTTGATTTCAAATATATTAAATTGAAAGTAAGCAGAACAGCATGGTATTGGTATAAAAGCAGACACAAACTAATGGAATAGAATAGAGAACCCAGAAATAAACCCATGAATTTATAGTGGAGCCCAAGCGCCCATCAACCCATGAATGGATTAATAAACTGTGGTATATGTATACCATGGAATATTATGCAGCCTTAAAAAATATGGAGACGTTAACTCTTTTATGTTTACATGGATGGAGCTGGAACATATTCTACTTAGTAAAGTATCTCAAGAATGGAAGAAAAAGTATCCAATGTACTCAGTACTATTATGAAACCACTTTATAATCACTCACACTTTCATATTAAATATAAATCACAACTATAGCCCAGGATGAAGGAGGGAAGAGGAGGGGGATGGGAGGGGGGGAGGTTTGATGGAGGGAGGGTAAATGGTGGTACCACACCTATGGTGCATAATGCAAAGATACATGTCAAATATATTAAGCATTGAGTATAAATGTCTTAATGAGAGAGGATACCCAAGAAGGGTGAAGTCTAGGAGAACAGGTCTTCTCAAGGAGACCACAAGGATACACTTACAGGGTTCTCTCCATGGTGACTCAGCTCTTGGGTATTTGTAGACTTAATTTCCTGGAACTTGGAAATTTCCATTTCTGTGAAATCCTGTAATCCTGTGGGGGCTGGAATAGCATCTCCTGCTTGATTCAAACTGGCCAATGAGAAGGGTACCTATGGGTTGGAACTTTTTGGCTGTCGATAAAAAGGGAAAGACCAAGTCAGTCAGGAAGTGCGGCCATTTGGAATTCTTCTATGCCATAAGCTCACAGCTGGTAAATAAAGCCCTTCCTCTTATAAACATGGTATTTGGGTGCTCTTTTTCTCCGTTGGGCCTTATCTTCCTGCAACATTTTCACAATAAGTAATGATGTGAAGGCTATATTAACTAGTTTGATGTAAGCATTCCAAATTATTTTTAAAATCAGCACATTGTACCCCATAAATGCATTAATGTATACATCATCTATGTGTTTATGACTTAATTTAAAAAAAGAAAAAAATAATAAAAGAATGAGTGAAATAAAAATCTCAAAGGATCTTCTCTCTAAAACATCACACATGGAAGGCAAGAAGAGAATTTCATCTCCAACTGGGAAGTTCCCACTGATTTTAAGGAATTAGGGGATGGAATGGCAGCAACACCTGTGCAAACACTGAATGGTGCTTCCAGAAGATTATCAGTCAGGTTGTTGTCCTCCTTCTATCACACATGTCAAGTGTTTTTACTGAATGGCGAACACACAACAAGGTGGCAGGGGGTAGTGGGGCTTGATGTGTTTGCTCTTTCCCTTGCAAACTATCTCCATCTGCTCCATGTGATTTAATCTGTTCTAAATGAGAGAGGGACAATGTAACCAAGGAAGTCTTTTTCTCTCTTGTTTCTATGTATTTCACTCTTAAAACAAATCACATTGTATACCCTTTCCCTGTTCCACTTCTTAAACTCCCTGTCTCTCCTCCCTTTTGGGCCTGTTGGCAGAGAGAAAGGGAACAATATTCCATTTGTGAGTGAAAAGAGGACACAAGATAGAATGGTTTAGAAATGGAAACAATGCCTGAAATAAAGGACTTGTTCTTGGCTTCTGCCTCCCTGCAAAAAAAAAAAAAAAAAAGAGAGAGAGAGAGGGAGAGAGATTTTTGACAAAGGCACCAAGAACATATATTGGGAAAAGGACACCCTTTTCAATAAATGGTGCTGTAAATAGGGATGTTCATATGCAGAAGAATGAAATTGGATCCTTATCTTTCACCATATAAAACTCAATTCAAGATGTAATGAAGACTTAAATTTAAGACCTGAAACTATAAACTACTAGAAGAAAACCTAAAGGAAGTATTTAAGGACATCGATGGAGGCAAAGGTTTTATGGGTAAGATTACAAAAGTACAGGCAACAAAAGCAAAGATAGGCAAGTGTGACAATATCAGACTAAAAAGCTTGTGCATAGCAAAGTAAACCATTGGCAGAGTGAAGAGACAACTTGTAGCATGGAAGAAAATATTGGCAAGCTATTCATCTGATAAGGGGCTAAAATCTACAATATACAAGAAATTCTAATATCCAGAATATACAAGGAACTCAAACAAGTTGAAAGCAAAAAAAAAAAAAAAAACTAATTTAAAAGTGGGCAAAGATATGAGCATCCGTTACACAAAAGAAGATATATGAATGGTTAAAAAGTATATGAAACGGACAGTGCCAGCCCCATAAGCCGGAGGTGGTAGGTTCAAACCCAGCCCCAGCCAAAAACTGCAACAAAGAAAAAAAAAAGTATATTAAAAAAATGTTGAACAACTCTAATTGCCAGGGAAATGCAAATCAAAATCACAATAAGATATTATCACACTCAAATAGCAAAAAACCAATAATGCTAGCAAGGATGCAATGAATAATGAACTCTTACATACTTTTGATGGGAATGCAAATTCAGCCATTTTCAGCCATTATGGAAAACACAATGGAGGTCTCTAAAAAAAAACTAAAGGGCTCGGCGCCTATAGCTCAACCAGCTAAGGCGCCAGCCATGTACACCTAAGGTGGCGGGTTTGAATACCCAACCCGGACCTGCCAAACAACAATGACGGCTGCAACCAAAAAATAGCCAGGCGTTGTGGAGGGCGCCTGTGGTCCCAGCTACTTGGGAGGCGGAGGCAGGAGACTCACTTGAGCCCAGGAGGTGGAGGTTGCTATGAGCTGTAATGCCATGGCACTCTACCCAGGGGGACAGCTTGAGGCTCTTTCTCAAAAAATAAAAAAAAAATAAAGATAGAACTACCATAAGATCAGGTATTTATCCAAAGGAAAGGAAATCAGTATGTTGGAAAGATACCTGCACTCCCAGGTTTATTGCATTGCTATTCAAATAGCCCAGGTATGAAATCAACCTAAGTGTTAATCAGTAGATGAATAGACAAAGAAAATGTAGTGTACATATACAATAGAACACTATTCAGCCATATAAAAGAATGAAATCCTATCATTTGTGGAAACCTAGATGAGCCTAGAAGACATTACACTAACCAAAATAATTTGGGTAAAAGAAAGATAAATGCTGCATATTTTTGCTTATAATCAGAAGCCAGAAAAGTTGATCTCCTTGAAGAAGAGAGTATAATAGTGGTTAATAGAGAACAGGAAAAGTAGGAGGGAGGGGAGGATAGGGAGAGGTTGGTTAATTGTTACAAAATTACAGATAGATAGGAGGAATAACCTCTAGTTCTATTGTTCTGTAACTATAATGAACAATAATTTATTGTATTTTTTTCAAATAGCTAGAAAAGAAGATTTTGAATGTTACAAACAGAAATGACAAAGATTGAGGTGATTAATATGCTAATGACCCTGATTTGACACACATGTGTCAAAATATCAGCATACATCATAAATACGTAAAATAATCATGTGTCAATTAAATATATTATAAACTAAAAATAAAAAGTTTCTTCACAGCAAAGGAAGTACACAACAGAGTAAAGAGACAACTTATGAAATGGGAAAAACTTTTGTAAACCGTATGTCTGGTAAGGACCTAGTATCCAAAATAGGTAAGGAACTCACACAACTTGATGTAGGAAAACAAAAGCCTCATTTAAAAAATGGACAAAGAACCCAAATATACATTTTTTCAAAATAAGGTGTACAAATGGCCAACAGCTATAAGAAAAAAAAGTTCAATATCGCTAACCATAACAGAAATGCAACTTAAAACCACAATGAGATAACACCTTAAGCCTACGAGAGGGCTATTCTGAAAAAGATGAAAGTTAACAAGTGTTGGTGAGGATGTGGAGAAAAGAGAATACTTATACACTGATGGTGGGAATGTAAATTAATATAGCCATTATGAAAAACATTATGGAAGTTCCTCAGAAAATTAAAAACAGAACTACTAAACGATCCCTCAATCCCTCTTCTGTGTCAGTATCTTGAACAGATATATGCACTGTTCATTGCATTATTTACAATAGCCAAAGTATAGAATCAGCATAAGTGTTCATTAACAGAAGAATGAATAATGAAAATGTGTTACATGTAAACAACACAATACTATTCAGCTTGATAAAAGAAGGAAATCCTGTCACTTGCAACATCTTGGATGAACCTGGAAAATACATACTATGTTAAGTAAAAGAAGGCAGGCACAGAAAGACAAACACCACATGATTTCACTTATATAATAATCTAAATAAGTTGAACTCATAGAAGCAGAAGAGCAGAATAGAGGGGTGGGGGTGTGGGTTGGGGAGATGGTGGTCAAGGGACACAACATTTCAGTTAGAGAGGAGAAGTAAGTTCGGGAGCTCTATTGTATATCACAGGAACTATAGTCCAGAAAGAAGGAGGGAAGAGGAAAGAGAGGGGAGGGAAGGGGGGAGGATGGGAGGAGGGAGGACTTTGCAGGGGATCCAACCTTATGTGCATAATGCAATGACACATTTCTATACTATTAAGAATAGAGTGTGAATGTTTTTGACACAACAAATAAGTAAGCAAGGAGACAGTTATGTTAATCAATTAGATGTAAGCATTCCACGTTGTATATCAAATCAGTACATTGTACCCCATAATAAATGCATTAGTGTACACAGTTATGATTTAGTAAAAAATTAAAAAATAAAATGTTTCTAATAAAAAATAAATTTCAGCAAGCTTTAAAATATATCTATAGAGAGAGAGAGAGTATGGTTGAAAATTGCTAACATGGTATATTTTAAGCATTCTCACTACAAAGAATAAGTACATGAGGTAATGCATATGTTAGTTAGCTTGATTCAAACATTCCACAATGTATACATATATCAAAATGTCATCTGACATTTCAAAATAAAATTTGATAAATTCAAGGTCCATAAAAAATAATTATTATACCCAATGTCCCTAAAATCACCCCTAAAGGCATCATACATAGAGAAAATGGGAAATTGTGGCTGTTGGTAATGAATATTTTGTAAATAAAAGTACATTTAGCCAATTTTTCTTGTGTATAGCAACCGTAGGGAATCATATTCCACCAAGGATACAAATTTTTGGTGGTCTCCTAGGACTGTTGCCCTTCAAACCCACAGTAGAAGTTTCAGCAGCCATCATTACCCAGATCCTTACAGATACCTCTTTAAGACACCTGATATGAGTTCATTTACTCAATGAAGAACTGCAAAGGGAAAGAGAGAATCCAGCCATCAATATGCTTTTTTGGAGTAACTATGTTCACAACACCACGCTAGGCACTGGATCAGTGACCAATGACACTGACACAACCGGGTAGTGATCACAAGAAAATACAATGGGTTTCTCACCAGGACTTTTCTTCTCCCATGTTTGTCTATACTGTAACACAAAGTTTAAAACATAGTAAGAAATGGCCTGAAATCATACACTCATGATCCTGCACTAACCACAAGGCTATGGGCTTGCACATGTGTAATCACTGACAGATCCAGCAATCCTGTGGTGAGCCTGTTCATGCTCATTTTACAGAGGGGAAGCTGGGTTCAGAGAGTCATTATCTGTTTCATCTTCCTGCATCCCATTATGTGGAAAGTAGCTCCCAGACTTTCTGAAGCAGGATACCATACTCACCAAGACAAGGAGGTTCCCACATCTCTCACGAGTCAGAGGGGAACTGAGTCTCAGAGTGACTTGATTTGAGATACCTTCATTGCCCCACATCCTAGGGAAGTATGGCTCACACCGTGAATCCTCAAATTCTTAGCCAATTCCAAACATCTGAAGGGCCCTACTCTTTTCTATTTGTCTCTATTAAAAAGTCATCACAGTCGCCATTATGACATCAGGTTACTGTGGCAACTGTGTTGCATGGGCTGTCCTCCATGTCTGAAAATGTCTATGAATTATCCTCTTTTCCACCTCTTAGCCTTTCCCTGAAGGTAAAATACCTTCACAATACAGATAGCCACCTGAGACACCATGCCAATTAGTGGAACTAGGCTGTGACCCAGGCAGTTTTCAGAACTCTGCTCATTATGGTGGATAAAGGGAAGTCCGTGTTGTCATAAACTGTGCTTTAAAAGTAACTTTAGGGAAGTAGCATAAGTACATGGAAACCCAAGGAGGTGTTCTAGGGCTCTGGAAGATGATCTAGCCCTCTGACAGAGAACATGTAAAACTCACACACCATGGCAAGCAGTTGGCCATTTGTTGTAGAAAACTAAGATACTGTCTAAGATCAGATGACTGAATCTACTAGGAACACCAAAAAATGTCATTTGCGGAATATTATAGTTACTTCAGGAAGGCAGGCCTAGAGGAATATAATCATTTAGTTGACAGAAACCTAATCAATTGAGTCATACTGAGAGAGGATACTCGGAAAAAGTGAGGTCTAAGAGAACAGAGGTCTTTTCAAGGGGACCCCAATGCTATACCTTCAAGGTTAAGGTGACCAGATTTTAACATTGGTAAAGTGGGACACTGTTGATGGCGGGGGGTCTTAAATTAAAAATTTGGTCTATATGGAGCAACAAAAATTTTCATAGAATGCAAAAATAGTATTGTAATATATATATTTTTAATTTCAACATAAGTACAATTTACAAATATAATACATTAAAAAATTATGTATAGGGTGGTGCCTGTGGCTCAAAGGAG
>NW_003852714.1:128748-130747 GCF_000181295.1 Otolemur garnettii
AAAAAAAAAAAAAAATTATGTATAGTATTATTTTATTCTTTGACATATTTCTCATTTGAGTGAATTTTTTTTTTGGTAGATTGCTGTTGTTTAAAAGGTCATGAAATTTTTCACAAGAATTTGTTAAATTATATTTCACACATAAAATAGCTTTCAAAGTCTCAACACTTAATTGTGATTTTTCTGATGTCCACACTTTATTTACTGTAGAAAAAAACACATTTAGTCGCAGCATTAGTTCCTGGTAAGGACAGCGCATATCCCACAATTATTAGTGCATTATTGTATGGAACATAGTTTCTTTCAAAATGATGAAATATTTCTAAACATTTGTTCTCTATTTTGATTTTTGCTGATGCCCAAGATTTAACCTTTTCCTTATCAATATATTTTTTTAATAATGATACCTTGTAAGTTGTAAGTATCACTTTCAAGGCTGGCACTAGACTTTTTACCACCACTATAAAATATAAATAATGTGAGTACTGTCTGTTAAATTCATGAAATAAATAAATAAATAAATTACCTAAATTATCTGAATAGCTGATTTGTTGACATCACTTGTTTAACTAGCACTAGCACACAGTATGATGTGTATCATCTGAAAGACAGTTACAAAATGTTTCCGTGGTTGCCAATGCCAAAAAATGCCATTATTCATTAAGTCCAAACAATGGTGGTCGAATTCTAACAACTGATCAACGATGCAAACTTTGATAAGCAGTTCTCAATAATCAGTTCTCAATAATTATTTGTAATTATTAAAGCTTAACATTATAAAATTAACAAAAATAATATAAAACTCATATCCTGGTGAAATAGCCACATGGCAGTGTTGGGACCAGAATTACCACCAAGAGACCACCACACATATGTAAAGACAAAAAGTGCTTTATTTTGCAAGCATATGCCTGGGCCACTCTTCCCTTCAGCATGGCTGAAGGAAGGGCGACCTCCTAGTGAAGCGAGCTGAGGTTTTTAAAGTGCATAGAGGAATTTCATCTGGTGTTTTTTCACCAGGCTGCTATTGGCTGAACTGTTTATGGTTAGGGATCCTCTAGAGAGGGGGGCTACTTGTTTGTTCCAGACAGTTTAGCTCCTTCTGAGCTAATTGTCCTTGCCTAGAAGCGAGCGAGGGAACCAGTCTCCTTCTGATACCATTCCACCTGGGTGACCTTGCCCAGGAGGGGAATAGGGAGTTTACATTAGCCTTTTCATTTCCAAATGAAGTTACATTAACCTCTTCATTCCCAAATGGAGTTACATTAACCTTTTCAGCAGCCAAGAGCACAGTAAGTAAAGCATGCAGACCGCCCTCAGAGTGGGAGAAAATATTTGCAGGTTATGTCTCTGACAAAGGTTTAATAACCAGAATCCATAGAGAACTCACACTCATTAACAACAACAACAAAAACAAGTGATCCCACTGCAAGGTGGGCAAAAGACTTGAAGAGAAATTTCACCAAAGAAGATAGGCGTGCGGCCTATAGATATATGAAAAAATGCTCACCATCCTTAATCATTAGAGAAATGCAAATCAAAACTACTTTGAGATATCACCTAACTCCAGTAAGATTAGCCCATATCACAAAAATTCCAAAACCAGAGTTGCTGGCATGGATGTGGAGAAAAGGGAACACTTATACACTGCTGGTGGGAATGCAATTTAATACATTCGTTTTGGAAAGACGTCTGGAGAACACTTAGAGAACTAAAATAGACCTGCCATTCGATCCTACAATTCCACTATTAGGTATATACCCAGAAGATAAAAAATCACATTACAATAAAGATGTTTGTATCAGAATGGTTATTGCAGCCCAATTCATAATTGCCAGATCATGGAAGAAGCCCAAGTGCCCATCAATCCACGAATGGATCAATAAATTGTGGTAGGTGTACACCATGAAATACTATGCAGCCCTAAAGAAAAACGAAGACTTTACCTCCTTCATGTTTACATGGATGGAACTGGAAAATGTTCTTCTTAGCAAAGTAT
>NW_003852714.1:131851-133281 GCF_000181295.1 Otolemur garnettii
TGGTACTAGCATTAAAATTGAGACATAGATCTATGGAAAAGAAAAAAGAACCTAAAGAGAACAGCCTCATGCAGCTATCTGATCTTTGATAAAGCTAAAAAAAAAAAAAAAAAAAAGTACATGCTAGGGAAAAGAATCCCTATTCAATAAATGATGCTGGAAGAAATGGTCAGCCACAAGTAAAAGACTAAAACTGGACCTTTACCTCTCACCATTTACAAAAATTAATTCTTGATGGATAAAGATCCAAATCTAAGACAGAACTATAAAAACCTTAGAATAAAGTGTGGGAAAAAGTCTGAATCTTATCAGCCTAGGAAAAGAATTTATGAAGAAGACTCCATTGGCAATTGAAACAACAACAAAAATAAATAAATGGGACTTAATCAAGTTAAAAAAGTTTCTACACAGGTAAGGACACCATCAACAAAGCAAAGAGACAATCTCCAGAATGGAAGAAGATATTTGCATGCTTCAAATCTGACAATGGACTAATAACCAGAATCTATGGAGAACGCAAGCGTATCAACAAGAGAAAAGGACCCCATTAAAAACAGGGCAAGAGACATGAACAGAACCCTTTTCTCATGAGGACAAATGGCCAACACACACATGAAAAAATTCTCGTTGTCTCTTATTATAACATAAATGCAAATCAAAACCACTTTGAGATATCACCTAAACTGAGATTAATAAACTAAGATATATGTATATCATGAAATGCTATTTAGCCATAAAAAATATGGACATTTTACATCTTTTCCAACAATCTTGAAGGATTTGGAGAACATTCTCCTAAGCAAAGTATCACAAGAATGGAGAAATAAATATCATATGTACTCAACACTAAATCGAAACTAGTAGATTAAGAAAGACAGGTCCTAGGGTGGCACCTGTGGCTCAAGGAGTAGGGCACCGGCCCCATATACCAGGGGTGGTGGGTTCGAACTCAGCCCTGGCCAAAAACTGCAAAAAAAAAGAAAGACAGGTCCACATGAGAGAAAACACAATTAAATTCAAGTGTGGGGGAAGGGGTTCAGTAAATTCCCACCCAGTGGGTATAATGTACAGGTATATGGCACACCTGCTAGGTGAAAGACACAACTACAACTAGGACTTTAACCTTATAAATGCAAACAATGTAACCTAATTGTTATATATACTCATATTAATCTGAAATTAAAAAGAAAAATTTAAGCTGGAGTAAGAAAAACAAAACAAAAAACAAACAAACAAACAAACAAAAAACCTTTAGGAGAATAAATACAACCCACGGTCTTGGAGAAAATACTTGCAAATCATATCTGATAATGGACTTGTATCCACTATATACAAAAGCCTTAAAAAGTCAACAACTCAATTTTTTTTTTTTTTTTTTTTTGAGACGGAGCCTCAAGCTATCCCCCTGGGTAGAGTGCCATGGCATCATG
>NW_003852714.1:133487-157111 GCF_000181295.1 Otolemur garnettii
TTTTTTTTTTTTTTTAATGGCAAAAGATTACACATACTTCACTAAAGATATATGGATAGCAAATATACGTATAAAGATGTTCAACATCTTAGTTATTAAGTAAATGCAAATTAGAACTAAAATGAAATATACAAAAAATTAAAAAGACTAATCATACCAGTGTTAGCAAGAAGGTGGCACAATCAGAACTCTCATGCATTGCTGTACGAATATCATACAACCACTTTGGAAAATGTAAAAATTAAATCTATACCTATCATATGATTCAGCCATTCCACTCTTATGTATTTAAGAGAAATGAAAACATACATCCATAGAAACAATTGTACACAAATGCCCACAGCTATTTTAACTATAATAGCCAAAATGTAAACCACTCAAGTGTCCACCAACAGGTGAATTGACAAATTATGGTAAAGACATATGGAATAATTTGGCAATGAACTATTAATAGACAAATGACATGGATGAATCTCAAATAATTCTGCTGTGTGAAATAAGCCACACCTCTCCCCTTGAAAAGAATACACACTGAATGATTCCATTTATATACAATTACAGAAAATGAATGCAAGGCCAAGTTAGAAGGTAGATCAGTGGTTGCTTAAGGTATGGCCACAGGAGAGACAGGAGGGAGGGATTACCAAGTGGCATTAAGAAGGGTGATGGGTATGTTAACTATTTTGACTGTGACTAGGGTTTTGTTTGTATATCTACATTAAAACTTATAAAATTAAACACAATATGCAGTTTAATGTATGTTAATTTTATCTAAGTAAAGCTACTAAAAGAAAAGCATTTGGTTGATCCATATAATGCTAAATTGGGAAGATAATTAAGAAGAAAGGTATCACAGAGTACTATATTCTATTTTTGCCAAAGACTTTGTGTATATTATATATTAAGAGAATATACAAGAAGACCAAAAATCACTTTATAACAAAGATATTTGTACCAGAATGTTTATTGCAGCCCAATTCATAATTGCTAAGTCATGGAAGAAGCTCAAGTGCCCATCAACCAACGAATGGATTAATAAATTGTGGTATATGTACACCATGGAATATTATGCAGCCTTAATAAAAGATGGAGACTTTACCTCTTTTATGTTTACATGGATGGAGCTGGAGCATATTCTTCTTAGTAAAGTATCTCAAGAATGGAAGGTGTAGAATATAAATGTATTAATAACTAAGAAAATGCTGTGAAGGCTATGTTAACCAGTTTGATGAAAACATTTCAAATTGTATATAAAACTAGCACACTGTACCCCATGATTGCATTAATGTACACAGCTATGATTTAATTAAAAAAAAAGAATGGAAGTATCCAATGTACTCAGCTCTATGAAACCAATATATAACCAACCACACTTCCATATGAAAGCTATATACCAACTATAGCCCAAGATGAAGGGGGAAGTGGAGGTGGAGGGGAGGGAGGATAGGTGGAGAGAGAGTAATTGGTCAGACCATACCTATGGTGCATTTTATAAGGGTACATGTCAAATCTACTAAGTGTAGAATATAAATGTCTTAACACAATAATTTAAAAAGTACAGTGAAGGCTATGTTAACCAGTTTGTTGTATTTCAAATTGTATATAAAACCAGGACATTGTACCCCATAAATGCATTAATGTACACAGCTATGATTTAACAAAAAAAAAATTAAAGAAAAAGAGAATATGCAATGAAAGAATACAATACACCAGTGTTAACACAGGAAAAACATTTAAAGGATTCAAAAATCAAAGGCATATTTTATTAACGTGGAAAAATGTTCACAATATAGTTAGTAGGGGAGCAAGTTACAAACATATTTACAGAATGATCTTGCTTTAATTTCTTAACTGTCTCAAAATATCAAAGTACATAACCCCATATTTTCACAAAGAAGAGACTTTCTCTTTAGTTCAGACCCGGGGTTGTAATTCCTATCACAAGTCTAGAGAACAAAACCATAGCCTGAAAGTTCTGGGAATGCTTTCTGGACCACGTAGGATTTCAGAAACCACTGTCTTACAAGTTGAGATAACAGCCTCTCTCTTAGCTTTCCTGTTTTGGGTTGTTGAAGCTAGAGTTCTCAGTCTGAATTTTTCTTAAGTTTACTCCATACACTTTTATGCAAAAATGAGCCAGGGTGAAAGAAAAAGCCCTTAGGCCTTTCCTGTGGCACATAGGAGAATAAATCATACATGTTACAAATATCAGGGTATGATTTTGCAGGGAGGATAAAACCTACCTTTCTAAACACTGGATATAAAGCAATGTACAGCAAAGTTAAAGCTCTCTGAAAAAAAATACAAATGGATACAAAGGATAACAAATTTCACTTGCAGATGACTCCTAATCTACATCTTATTCATTGAGCAATGTTTTGGGAATCTAGTATTTCCCAGATACTACAGATAAAATCCACACATTCATCTCAGACTTTTCTCCTGACCTCCAGCCAGGTTAGCCAAATGCCTAATGGACACATGCATTTGGAGGAAGTTAAGAACTGCAACACTTGGCAGGGGACATTATCTACCACAAAGTTAAACCATTAAAACCAGTCTCTGAGCATTGAGGAACATCAACTAAAAAGTGAGGGGGGACTGTAAAGTAGGGTAGTGAGACTGGCTTTAGTATCAGGTAAAACAGCTATGCCACCTGCCTGCTATGAGGGGGGAAAAAACTTGTATGCTACAGTGCCAACGAAGTGTTTGGCACAAAACAGACATTCATGAAATGTTTTCTCTCTTCTCTTCTGTGAAATGACTTTGACACAAATGAGAAAGCTTAACAATTTAAGAATTACAAACGTAGTAGCCAAATATTGGAAAAAGGGTAGCTTTAGGTATATAAGAAGTAGAAATTTAAGTGAAGATTGGTGAGCTGTTCCCATCACCCCTATACTGTTAAGGCTTGTCTTAACTTTTGTAGAGTTTTTTTATGTTTATCAATAAACTCTGAATATTCTAAAAAAAAAAAAAAGACCAAACACTACATTTTGTCTGAGATTCTGGGTCATTTCTGTGTTGTTGAATTATTGTCTGGTATATCCAGGATAAGGTGACAACAGTAATTGCTCTTACATGAAATAGCCTATAGCAGCAGTTCTCAACCTGTGGGTCACGACCCACAGGAACTGTATTAAAGGGTCACGGCATTAGGAAGGTTGAGAACCACTGGCCTATAGCAACCCCTGCCTCTTTACATATTCAGAGGGCACATTTGGCAATGAGAATATCTCACCCATGTGTGCACACATGTACATACACTCTTAGATATTATCTTTGTATATATATGCCTTAATTTAAGGATATTTCCTTTTCTGTCATTTGTAAACATAAATGGATCTAAGCAGATACTAATAAACAAATGGGCTTACTTATAATGAAATGGTTCAGTATCTTCTCAAGTAAAATGTTAAAAAGTACCAATCTAGAAAAGATAAAAATTAATTTATGTTTTCAGCTCAAGATGTAATTATTCATTTGATACCCTCAAATGATCTAGCTCAAATAGTGTGCACACTGTAATAACCAAAACATGATGCAAGGCTCTTTGGGAATATACAGCTTGCTAAGAGTTTGAAGATGGTTCAATATGCTCTCTTTTATTTCTGGCTCATTTTACATTGATTTAATAATCCCTTTAACGTCTCGGAAAATGGCCATGAGTGCATTATAATTCAAGTGATCAACAACTACGATTGAGCCCTTTCTGATATGCTCCTTTATGTTAATAAATATGGCCACTGCACTAATAAGATTGGCTTTTGCCTCTTTCTGGTTAAAAATGAGTTTTAATGCTGCCAATGCCTTCATATCGATCATATCTCTGGCTGCAGTTGGATTTTCAGACATATTCAAAAGTACTTTCAAAACAAGATTTCTGGTTTTACAATTTCCCACAGAAATCAAATGGAAAAGCTCTGAAAAGTAACTGGCAACAATGTAGTGATGGACAGACTGAGCAGTCAGTTGCCCTAGTATCTTTAATCCAGATTGCTGTCCAGGTGAATTTAAGGGAAATGACACAGTTTCCTTACACATATGCTTAACATGTAATCCAACCTTATGTTGCCTTTCATCCCCAGAAGGAGGATTCAGAGTAATTACAGTCTTTTTTCTCACATCAAGGGAAGGAAAACTGAGCAAGCTTTCAATAAGTGTCACTATACCTACTTCATTAATAAATTCTTGAGCAAATGGATGAACATTATGGATACCCATTGCAATCTGGGCTATTTTATGAATGAGAGGATCAGTAGTTGACTTAAGTAAGTTAACAAGTTTTTCAAATTCCTCAGAATCCAAGTAGCATTCCATTTTGCAAGGGCAAGCAAATGGCTTAATCCCATTTAGCTCCCTGATCCTGATTTGGCGTCTAATGTCATCTATGGTCTGGATGCAAGGGTCTGAACCAAATGGGCACTCAGGGATAGGCTGTGACAATGAGCGAGTATTCCTAGAAGAGCAGGCTGTTGATGCAGGCAAAGAATGGGCATTTTCCTCAGCTGAAGCTAAAACAAGATATGAAGGAGGCTTTGTCTCACATGAGACCTGGGATCTATATCCTAACACTGCTGGAATTACAGCAGGGGCATTGGGCCAGATAGTTACCTCAGACCAATCCTTAGGTCTATTTTTTTCATTAATTTCATCCACAGGCTGAGGCCTAACTATCCTGTACACAGGTTTAGGATCAAGGTCAAAACTAGTATCATCTCCTTCCCAAAACCAGTTCCCAATAACATTTTCTTCTTCCTCTTCCTCAGCCCCTGACCTAGACTTATGGCTGGCCCCAGCCACAGGCTCCAACTCCTTAGCACAGACCTGAGCAACTGAATTATCTTTGCCTTCATTCTTAGCACTGGAACAATTACTAGCCTCTTCTCCAGTCCAGAACCAGGAATTGATACTGGCCTCTTCCCCACACCAGAACCAGGAATCAATACAAATCTCATTTTTACATGTGGAGCTGGTAGCCTCATTCTCAACCTTGGGACTTAAATCTGCCATGGCTTTGACGAGCGTCTTAGGCTCTGACAAGGCTCTTCCCTTCACCTCAGCAACAACCTTGTTCTTAGGCACTGCTTTTGTATCTGTCACTGACTCTGACTTAGATGCTGATTTGGCTTTTGCTTTGACCCGAGTCTTGGCTACAGGCCTGACTACAGGAGTAGCCTCCTTCTCTGTTGCAGCTTTTGCCTGTACGCAAGCCTTCTTTTCAGTTTTAGCCTGGGTTCTACTCTTATTCTTAGCCCCAGTCATGGTTGAAGCTCGATTATACAGCCCTGTACAGTCTTGGCCTCAGTTATCAATGTGCCCCAGGTTGATGTCTTAAAATTCTCCCACTGGGTCAGGGCTAAATTTGGTAGCACAAGTAAGAGTCAGTTTTCAGTATAGCAGTCACACAGTCCCCTTTCCAAACACAAAAGTCTCTGTCAATGATATAGACAGAGTGTAGAGGCAGGCTCAGGATGTGGAAGATGATGGTTCCAAAATGCAGACCTGTTGAAGGTAATGATCTTCTGCCAATCCAAAGCCACCACAGCCTTGAAGATGGACCTAACGTAGAAGAAAAAAATGGAGGCTTTGAGTCACCTATAACTGTGCTTCTCTATGTAGATAGCCATACAAAAGGACATAAGAGAAGAGAAATGGACGGTGTGGTAGAAGTGAATTAGTAGAAAATTCTACCTCCTTTTGTCTCTCGCACACTTCCAGTATTTTGCACAGATACTACCGTTCTTTTCTCTGCATCAAATAGGAACAAGGATGGTAGGTAAACTTGCTGAGAGTACGAGAGGCTAAGGAGTGGTTGGCCCCGTTGGACCCATGCTGATATATACCGCTAGACCTTGTATTATAGATTTTGCCAGACAGGTCGCATACCAACCTGCACTGATAAGGCACGATTTTTTTCTCCTTCCTTGCTTTCAGTGTTGATTAGCCTATAGTCGACCTGTATGCAGACCTATGGACAAAAATACAGGTAGGATTGAAATTTTGAGTATTTGGTAGACAGATATATACTCCAAACTCTAAACCCAATACTTGCATTTCAAAATCTAAAGTTTTAGTTATGTAATACTCTGGCCCTCTTGGTCCTCATTACTTCCCTCCTCCCTCAGTATCTACCAATTACTCTGTAGGCACAATTCTGGCTCATCTCACCCTCATTAACTGCACATGTGTGAACACAGAGGTGTCTATAAAACTGTAAGACATTGGATCCAAGATGTGATCTTGCCAACAGCCACCCCTTACCTCCAATCGACAGGACTGTTATGCTCACACCCACTTGGATCCAAATGTAGAGTTTTTGTTCTCTTTCTTAATTAACTTCCAAATGAACAGCTATCTATAGATCTCTACAGAAATATAGAAAGGAATGGATTTATAAATAAAGGCAAAAAAAAGAAAACGGAAGAGACCAAGATGACCTAACACCCATGACAAGGATTATAACACATTTTTGTACATTCAAAGCCACATTAAATGTTTTCCATCTGTCTACTCCTCCTCAGTAATTCCCTAGCCATCCTCCCAAGATTTGCAACCTGATTACACCCCCTTCCAATTCTGAAGCCAATAATTTTCCCAGCAGAGGCCACATCTCTTTCCATGAATAAAAATATGAGGCACTGGAAGAGATAGTGGAACACAGGCAACTGTATTTAGAAAGTGGGCAGGGAAGCTACTAGGGACGATTGCTTCAATATCACCTTTGCATGCTTCCTCCCCTCCCATGCATACCTAGATGTTCCTTATTGACCACCTATGCCAGTCTGCCCATACTGACGGAGTCCTCAGAAGATTCTATCCTCCCCACCAAAGAAGACTCTTCTAGCTGGAGAAGAGTCCCATCCTACATTAAGAAGGAAAAGTACTCATCAAAACAAGACAATATACTGACATCAGGTTAATGGACACATTCTTGAATTCAAATTCTAATACCTCCTTTTGGAGAATCAGGAACTATACAAATGGAGCCTCCCAACTTTCACAGCTCCTCAGACACTCACCGTCAGAAATATCATGAATTCTTCTGCGGGACTGTTTTCCAAAATGACAGGGGCTGAGAGGGGTGTCTGCAGTTGGAGATGGATTTCTAGAATCAGAAATTAAAATTAAAATTAAAAAGGCAGATTAATTTCAAGTTATAAATTGACCCTTTCAGAAAGATTTCCTCTCTACTCTGAACCCCTATTCCCACAGGTCAACAATTTATTTAAGGTGGATGGGCATGCTGAATGAGAAGGGTGGATTAATATTTATGTACACGGACCCAGGCATGTTGTGAAATTCGACCAACTGCTCATCCTGCCCGTTTGTTTGCACTAAAACGGGTGTGGAACTCTAAATAGTAAAGGCAAGAAAACAGTGTTGTATGGAAAGGCAAATGAATATTTCCTTTTGGTATCTTCATAATCACTCACAGTTCCACATGTGTAGAATCAACTAAAACTACCATGCACACAGGAGACTTTGACTTCAACCTGGAACCTGTGAGAAGGGACAGCACCCCGGACACGGGGCCCAACGGGCGCCTTACCGGAATTAGGCCCCAGAGTAGTAAACACCACCCACCGCCCGCCAGCTGGGCAAAGGCCTCTACACAGTCCCTGTCCCCAGCGGCCTCCCCGGCCGCCCCTCAGCCCGCCTCCCGCTCCGCCATTTCTCCCGCAGCAGCCTCCCCCTCAAAGCCCTGTCCGCGAGGTTCGCCTCTAGACTACCTGACGGTGCCTCTCTGGCCACCCCCTCCGCCCTTGGCCTGGCCTGACCCGCGCTGGCCGTCTCCCCCTCGTCTCCAGGGGTCCCGGGCACCGCACACCTTTCTCGGGGACAGGCTCCGACCGAGTCGCCGCCTCCTTGCCAGGGTCTGGGGTACAAGCTGCCAGCTGGTCAACAGAGGGGAACCACCCACGCACCCCCAACACCCCCACTTGCCTTCCCAGGCTCAGGGCCCAGGTCGTCGGCCTCCCCTCCTCTCCTCTCCTCTCCTCTGCTGGATCTCTGCTCTGCTCTGGCTGCTCACTCGCCCGGATTCCCACCGCCTTCCGTGCGATCAGAATTGCAAAGAGGCGGCCCGCCCCCCACGCCCGCCGCTGCAGCAAACTGGGCAGGGGCTACGCAGGATGCGGCAAGAACCGCTCGCCTCGAGGGTGTCGGGAAGGGGGCGGAGGGATACGGCGCGAAGTGCTCGACGCCCCCTCCCGGGCCCACCGTAGTTCCGACCAGAGGTGGGCGGGGCCACCAGGAGCCCCAGCCTGAGGGGTGGGCTGGCACCAGGCTGCCTCAGTAGGACCCCGCGGACCCTAACGTGGCGACCACCACCACATTTCTGGTGTTGCTACAATTCGGGGACCAGCGGGCGGCGGGGGGCGGGGGGAAGGGGCAGGATCAGGAGGTCGGGAACTGCAGTGCTGGAGTAACAGCGGATGGATACCAAGCTGCCCCTTGGTATGTCTGCACCCCACACTCTGACTCGCTGTTCCCCTCCCCCTTCCTGGCCAGCTTATCACCTTTCCAGGACGCTAATGGGGGAAGGGTGTCTGGACTGCAGGCTCAGAGGGGAAGCGGGGATGGGGGGGTGTCTCGAACCAGGTTTGCCCTGGAGCTCTAAGGTGGCTTTCCCTTACTTTTGTGTTACTGCTTCGTGTATCCAAGCAGCGGAGGAAGGTACACTTACTGTTAAGTGAACTGGGTGGGAGCCCCCAGAAAGGCCACACCACTGCCTAGACCTGACCTCTAACCCTAGGGAACTAACCATTGGTCTACACCAAGAGCCATTCATTCCGCCAGGCTCCTTTTTCTTACTCCACTTGGCATTGTGCTGTCACCAGTTGCTCACAAATGAGGACCTTTCTCTGTCAGGATCACACAGTCCTTTCTTTCTGCTGCCCAATAGCCAAGTGTCAGGCACCAGGTAGGGATGGTCCTGGCTCCTATTCCACTGTTTTTTTAAAGAAAAGAATACACAACCATGCACTTCTTCAAGATCTCAACTCCTTTTATCTTAGCCCTACACCCTAATGAATACATGTGGCTCTTTTCTATAGAATTTTTGACTTTCCCTTCCAAGCAGGGGGGAGTTCAAGTTAAGTGTGTAAGTTCCATGAACGAAGGGTACATTTTCCATCTCCTTCATAGCTTTATCCTTAGCACATAGTACACAATTCAGTGAATTGTTGAAGGAGGTGAGGCTACTGAGTTATAGAATTCCATGGTACCACAGGGCTGGGTGGTTCAGGCGTGTAATCCTACCACTTTGGGAGGCTGAGGTGGGTGAACTTCTTGAGGTCGAGAGTTCAAGACCACTCTGAGCAAGAGGGAGACCAATTCTTTACTAAAAATAGAAAAACTAGCTGGGCCTTGTTGCTAGCATCTGTAGCCCCAGCTACTCAGGAGGCTGAGGCAAGAGGATTTCTTGCTGTTACCTATGACACCAAGGCACTCTACCCAGGGCAAAAAAGTGAGACTTTGTGTGAAAAAAAAAAAAAAGGAATTCCATGGTACCCTCTGTTGGTTGCAGACCAATAGTAATCTATATATGTGTCTTTATCTTTGTTGCCTATAACCCTAGGGTTTAGCTCACAGTCTGCCACAAAGGAGCTTCTTTCTAAATAGTTTTTTAAGGGAGGAAAGAAAGCGAAAAGAAAGGACAGAGATTGTGAAGCAAGTACTAAAGCACACTGTTATTAGAAATACTAGTGATACCTCCATTTTAAAATACAGCCATAAACAAAAAAAATTCATGATCCTTTTTCATGGTCATTGATATTCCTTTTGGAGGTCCCTTAATCTAACACACTGATATATGTGTCTTAGAAAATACTAGTCATACTAAAATAAACAACTTTCAATCGTCACCCTAATTTTGATGAATCATTTTAGGACATGATTCTTAACATTTGTAATATTTGTTTGTTCTTGTTGATTTTGTCCTTTTATTTAAGTTTAATAGTATTAAAACTTTAATACAGTCTCTTAATTACAGAAGACATTGGCCTACAGATTCTGATGTGAGAGTTTTCTTTCTCCAGTATAATGCTTTAAGAAGAGAGGTACAAAAATATCCATTAAACATAGCATTCTTAGTATTAGCAATTGATTGTAAATAAATGGCCATCAATAGGGAGAGGGTTAAACAAAATATGGCACATTTATTTTATAAGGTACTATTCTACCCTACTATGATATCAAACTGAAGTAGCTCTATATATACCAAAATGGAAACAACTACTAATACAAAGTTAAGTGAAAATACAAATTGTAGAATAATATATATTCCTTTTATGGAACATGTACTTTGTAATACATAGATATGGAATATGTTCACACCAACTATTAAGTGATTAGCTCTGAAGGGGAGAAGGATGGAGTGTGTTTTGTAAAGAAAGATTCGTTCCTTTTTTCTGTATATGATATATTTTGTATTATTTGATTATTTTACAATGAAATTTATTTACATATGATTAGCATATTTTAACACTTTTGATAGTATATTGTTCACATTCTCTAAAACTGGAAGGCATAACTCACTTATAAAAAGGGAAAACAGATTTTTATGCTTAAAAATACAATCCTTTTTTTTTTTAGACAGAGCCTCAACCTGTCCTCCTGGGTAGAGTGCTGTGGCATCACAGCTCATAGCAACCTCCAACTCCTGGGCTCAAGTGATTCTCCTAGCCTCCCAAGTAGCTAGGACTACAGGCGCCCACCACAATGCCTGGCTATTTTTTGGTTGCAGCCATCACTGTTGTTTGGTGGGCCCCGGGCTGGATTTGAACCCACCAGCTCAGGTCTATGTGGCTGGCGCCTTAGCTGCTTGAGCCATAGGCGCCAACCCTACAATACATTTTATAGGTGAGATTATTACATGCATTTAAGGACTACATTAATAGAAATAGTGGTTTCAGAATAAGAGAGTGAAAATTCCATCTTTTCTCTGGTGGGAGTGCAAGCTAGTATGTTCGTTTGGGAAAGAAATATGGAGGATACTCTGGGATCTAAAAGTAGACCTGCTGTTTGATACTGCAATTCCTCTACGAGGTGTCTATCCAAAAGACCAAAAATCACTTTGTAACAGAGATATTTGCATCAGATTGTTCATTGCAGCTCAAATCATAATAGCCAAGTCATGGAAGAAGCCCAAGTGCCCATCAACCCATGAATGGATTAATAAATTGTGGCATATGTATACCGTGGAATATTATGCAGCCTTAAAAAAAGATGGAGACTTTACCTCTTTTATGTTTACATGGATGGAGCTGGAACATATTCTTCTTAGTAAAGTATCTGAAGAATGGAAGAAAAATATCCCATGTACTCAGTACTGTTATGAAACCAATTTACAATCACTCACACTTTTTTTTTTTTTTGAGACAGAGCCTCAAGCGGTCATCCTGGGTAGAGTGCCATGGAATCACAGCTCAAAGCAACCTCCGACTCCTGGGCTCAAGCGATTGTCCTGCCCCTACCTCCCAAGTAGCTGGGACTACAGGTGCCTGCCACAATACCTGGCTATTTTTTGGTTGCTGTCATCATTGTTGTTTGGCGGGCCCGGACTGGATTCGAACCCACCAGCTCAGGTGTATGTGGCTGGTGCCTTAGCCACAGGTGCAGAGCCCACACTTTCATATGAAGAGTAGATCACAACTATGGCCCAAGATGAAGGATGAAGTGGGGGGGATGGGAAGGAAAGGGGGAGGTCAGATCAAAGGAGGGTGAATAGTGGGATCACACCAATGGTACATAATGCAAGGGTACGTGTTGGATCTATTCGTATAGAGTATAAATGTCTTAACACAATAACTAAGTAAACGAGATGAGGTATATATTAACCAGTGTGATGTAAGCATTCCTAATGCTATATGAAATCAGCACATTGTACCCCATAAATGCATTAATGTATATATGATCTATGTGTTTATGATTTAATAAATAAAATAAAAAATTCCCTCTTTCTGTTTTGGTTAAACTGTACCCAGGCATGACATGTGAAGATGGCTCCTAACACACGGAAATTGACAAGAATGGTGAGCGCACTAGCAAGCATTATCTTCACTT
The DNA here is from genome assembly GCF_000181295.1 of Otolemur garnettii. Classification (NCBI taxonomy): domain Eukaryota; kingdom Metazoa; phylum Chordata; class Mammalia; order Primates; family Galagidae; genus Otolemur; species Otolemur garnettii. The sequence continues at coordinate 145,557 of NW_003852714.1, forward strand.
ATGCCTTCTCTGACACTCTTCCTTTCTTTATGTAGATATATGTTTTTGACTTATATCATTGTTCATTTTCCCTGAGGAACTTTTTTTTTATTAAATCATAGCTGTGTACATTAATACTATCATGGGGTACAGTGTGTTGTTTCTATATACAGTTTGAAATACTTTCATCCATCTGGTTAACATAGACTTCATGTCATTTTCTTAGTTATTGTGTAAAGACATTTATATTCTACATTTAGAACTTTTTAACATTTCTTGCAGGGCAGATCTGTTGTCAGTGAATATCCTCAGTTCTTGTTTGTCTGAAAAATTATTTCTCCACATTTGAAGGATAATTTCACTAATCATAGAAGTCTAGGTTGGTGGATTTATTTCTTTCAATATTGTAAATATTTCAGTCTTGCTTGCATGGTTTCTGCACTGTAAATTTTTTTGAGACAGAGTTTCACTGTATTGCCCTTGGTTGAGTGCAGTGGCATCCCAGCTCACAGCAACCTCAAACTCTTAGGTTCTCTCAAGCAGCTGGGACTATAGGCACCCACCACAACTCCCGACTATTTTTTGTTGCAGTTGTCATTGTTGTTTAGCTGGCTCAGGCCGAGTTTGAACCCGCCAACTTCCATGTATGTGGCTGGCTCCATAACCACTGTGCTACGGGTGCTGAGCCTGCACTGTAATTCTTGTTCTTGCTCCTCTTTAGGTACCGGGTTTTTTTGTTTGTTTTTGTTTTGTTTCTTTTAGTCTTTCTGAAGTTTGAATATGATATGCCCTAGGAGTATACTTTTTTTGCTCATGTCCTCCTTGGTATGTTCTGAAATACCTGAATTTGTGGTTTAATACTTGTCATTAATTTTGGGAAATTCTCAGTGATTTTTACTTCAAATATTTCTTCAGTTTCAGTTTACTCTTTTCCTTCTGATATTCTAATTATGCATATGTTTTTACCTATTGAAATCATCTCATGGTTCTTCAGTGTTCCGTTCTGATAGTTTTAATTTTTTTTCTTTTTGCATTTCAGTTTGGAATTTTCTATTGATCTATCTTCAGAGTCACTGATTCTTTCCTTGACTATATCTAGTTTACTCATGAGCCCTTCAATGATATTTTTTATTTGTTAGTGATTTGGATTTCTTTTTTTTATTATTAAATGATAGCTGTATACATTAATGCAAACATGGGGTACAGTGTAGTGTTTTCATATACATTTTGAAATACTTTCATCAAGCTGGTTCACATAAATTTCATGTCATTTGCATAGTCATTGTGTCAAAACATTTATATTCTAGTTTTAGAAAAGTTCACTTGTACCCTTGTTAGACAGAAATATAGGTGATCTTTCCGGTCACCTTCCCACCACCCAGCCGCCCTTCTCCCCATATTCTTGGGCTAGAATTAAGTTGTATCCTTCATTTGAGAGCTATAAATTAGTTTCATAAAAGGGCTGTGTACATTGGATACTTTTTCTTCCATTCCTGTGATACTTTGCTAAGAAGAACATTTTCCAGTTCCATCCATGTAAACATGAAGGAGGTAATCTTCATTTTTCTTTAGGGCTGCATAGTATTCCATGGTGTACATATACCACAATTTATTGATCCATTTGTGGATTGATGGGCACTTGGGCTTCTTCCATGACCTGGCAATTATGAATTGGGCTGCAGTAACCATTCTGATACAAACATCTTTATTGTAATGTGATTTTTTATCTTCTGGGTATATACCTAATAGTGGAATTGTAGGATCGAATGGCAGGTCTATTTTTAGTTCTCTAGTGATTTGGATTTCTTGTATTTCCTTTTTGATTCTATATTTTTGCTTATAATGCCTGTCTGTTCTTGCATGTTTGTAGGATAAAGAATAGGGTTAAAAGTGCTAGGCAGTAGAGACAGAGTAATCTGGGAAAAAAGCTAAGAAGCACTGCTGGCCATGAGTACTGAAAATAATACTAGACACAGCATACTGTCCCAACCCTAAGTCATATATTAGCAGTGATAAGACCAGGCAAGACAGAAGTTCAGTAAACAGAAATGTGTTAAGAATTCAATCATGCAGTTAAAGAAAAACTGCTTGTTTTGTAACCTTGACTCTCTCTCCAAACTTGTCACTGCACTATATTTTCTCATGCCTGATTTTTTAATAAAAGCCAGTGAGGAACGTTCAGAGGGGCTGCACTCTTGTTTCTTTGTGCAGAGTGCTTGCTGGTGTTGGCCTCCCCAGGTCCCTCAGTTCAATGCAAATTGAAAGTAGGTGTCATCCATTTTGTGCCCTGTCACACCAACACATGTTGTCTACTTTATTTATAAGAGACATTAACATACTAATCATAGTTATTTTAAAATTTCTTATCTGATTATCCAGCATCTGAATTATATTGAGTCATCTGGTTCTGATGCTTTCTTTCTTTCTTCAGACTGTGCCTTTCCCGTCCTTTTAGCATGTTTGTAATTTTGTATTGAAAGCTAGATACAATATATTGAGTTATAGGAACTGGGGTAAATAGACCTTTAGTTAGAAGTTTTATGTCAAGCTGATTGGGAGTTGAACTGTGCTTAGTATTTGCGTAACTGCCAGAGATTTCAAATTCCTCTATTGTCCTTGTTTTTGTCTCCTTTCTTATCTTTGGGCTTTTCTAACTACTCTTCTCAGAGAGTTTACATCCTGCAGCTCTTTTAGCTATTGTCCACTGTTACATGGGAGCCTTGTTTGGTGATAAAGTGTGGAGGACAGGAAGTGGTCTATAATCTTATGATTAAATTCTATCCTTTTGTGGGTCTGTGTTCCTGTGACCTTCACAAGTGTTTTTAGTTACTTTCTCTCCCTTCCATGAAAATAGAAGCTCATAAGGGGCTTTAGCAGGAGGAAGGCCTTTCCCTCAGCTGGTATAATGCTCTAGTTAAGTTATTTGACTTCAGAGTGATCTTTTGTTATGAAGAAAGCTCTGGATATATTTCATAAGAGTACAGTTCCCTTCCCACTGCCAGAAATATTAAGGGAATCTTTCTGGGATCTTCACTGTGAGAATATGGTGGAGTTCCTGGAGGTAAAGCCCATGAAACTGTGGGACCATCCTCCCGACTGCAGGTCCCCAGGAGTTTCTCACTCTCATAGTATTCTATACTAAATCTCCAGCAATTCATCAAAATTATTATTTAAATGTTTCTTATCTATCTAAGTCTCCACCAGTTTTTGCTCTGTGTAAAGATAGGCCATGACTCTTTGGATTTGATCTTTTTTTTTTTTTCTCCAGAATTTGGGGTAGCCACTTGCCCAATTACCAGAGTTCTCTTGAGGGGTCTGATAAAAGTCACTGATTCTTAGTTTGTTCAGATTTTTTTCTGACTATAAGTACAGGAGCAATGACTTCCAAGTTCTTTACAGGTCAGAGCTGAAAGTAGAAGTCTGGGTATGGGTTTTAACAGGGTAGCTAAAGACTAGTGAACATTACCTTTGTCTTCTTTTCAGCTGAATGTCAGAATGAGGAATAACGTTGGCCTTGAAAACCCAGTTATTCCATAAATATTGGCTCTTTTCTAGGTATAGGAAATTTTGGGGGCTCCCTGAACTTGACATCTCAGCCCCCAAATTCTTAAGCTGGAGTGAAAATTAGAATTCATGTCAACTGAATCAAATTTTCTGATAATGAAGTCTGAGTAAAAATGACTTAACCTAAAGAGAATAAAGTCATCTCTGTCACCACCACCACCAAGAGGCAGTACATGATCCTACTAGAATGTACAATTTCTGTTCTACACTTTATAATAAATCAAGTAAATGAGGCAGAAGCTCTATTAATTAGTTTGATGTAAGTACTCTGAATTGTATTAAAAAAAACACATTGTACCCCACATATGCATAAATGTATTCATGATCTATGTGTATATGACTCAATAAAATAAATAAATAAAAGGAAAAAAAAAGAATGTACAATTTATATTAGTTGCCTCATGATTGCAAGGTTCTTGCTTTGACTAGAGTGACCAGTTTCTGAGCACTGAAAATATATCCTAAAGGGAGGCTGCATAGTAAAGTAGGAGGAAGTACCCAGACTTCAGAGCTAGGCAGTCCAAAATTTGAATAAAGACATTGTCACTACCTATTTAACTCTTGTAAGGGTAGTTAATGTCTTTATAATCCAGTTTCTTCATTCTTAAAATAGTGGCTGGCAATAGCATACTTCACAGGATTCTTGTGCATGCTGAGAAAACTATTGGATATTCTGCACCAACTGAATATATCAAGTCTTTCTAATTCATTTAAAATTATGATCTATTCATATTATGGGGTTGGCTAGAGAAAGAATATATGAGCACTCCATGGTGGCTTTTAAAGGTCATAATTGCTAAAACATAGTCACTGTGTTTTTTGTTGCTGTAACCTCAGTGTTTTGGATACTCTGTGTTGCTTACCATAAACAACATAATTTTTGCATAGGTATGCCTGCCTCCTCCTTATAGTCATGTATCACTGACAGGCTGATTCCATTTCCAGGGGTGAATCTCTTTTGCCTAGAGGCAATCCAGTCCTCTGGTTCAGAAAATGGTGGTGATCTAATTCTACTCAATGAAACATCTAATTCTACTCAATGAAACATCTGGGAAAGATTGCAGAAAGTCTTCTGAGGAAAATGTCCTCATCCATAAGTAAAGGGCATCAGAAAATATTGTCTCCTCATCTTACTCTAGAAGTTTCTTGCTCAGGAATTATTGCAGCCAGCAAGCTTTAAGATGGAAGTTGGTACTGTGAATGGCAGAAGGAGATAAAAGAAAATCTGAGTCCTTAACTAAGTCAAACAACTATCAAGGCTGCCCTACTTCAGTACTTCTGATCTGTGAATAATAAATTTCCTTTATTAAGTTAGTTTTAGTTGAGTTCCTTGTTATATAAAAATTCTAAATGATATGTTTTTCTCAGGCACAAACAGCTTTTCAATGAGTAAGAATTCCTGACATGTATCTATCAGTGAGTACCTATCTCGACAGTGGCAGAATTCATATTTCCTAGTGAAAGAGAAAACAGATTCTGAACACCCGGCCTTTTGACAGCTAAAAGGTCTGACAACTGTGTTTGGCTTCTGCTCCATGCTGAAAAGGAAAGCTTCATGCAGAACCCAAATTCTTACTTATCTAGGGGGTCCAGAGATACATTAAACACTTGAGGTAATAGACAAGCCTAGTTTCAAATAAGAGAATTGTGTGCAAGTTCATCCTTGTGAAACATTCAAAATATAATGATATCATAGGCTATTTGCTTTTTATTCAGAGGATTATACTGAGATTGTGAAAGACATTCACAGTGTCAAAAGTTAGATTTGGTTAATATTTACCAGGTACACTGAGCAACACAGGTGGAAAGAAGTAGATACTTGGAATTTATAGAGAGTTTGGGTTTTGCCAGGACAGTGAACAAGGCACCAAGATGATGAGGTAGGAGAATAGTAAAGTTGATGTATGGTGATAGACCATTAGGTTGGGAAAGACAGAAAGGGTAGAATAGGCTGATATACAGAGGAAAGGGGATAAGGAACAGGAGGTCTAATAACACTCAGGATTAAGTTTCTTTATGATGAATAAATTACCTTGCTACAGGCAATAATGAACAGAAAATCTGATGATGAAGACAGTGATGATGATTATGGAGGCTTTTAGTGATAACTAGCATCAGAGGGATATAGAATAGACAGCACAGAGGTAATGCACACCAGCTCCAAATTCGAACTAAAAAGCCTTGACTCTCAGCTCCCCTGCTAACCGACTCAGCAAGCTTGGCTCAGCTACTTAACCAATCTGTGCCTCAGCTTCCTCATATGCAGAATAGAGACAACAATAGCACCTACTCCATGTTTGTTTTGAGGATTAAATAACTTAATAAATTTAGAGTTAATAATACAGTGTCAGGCACATAAAAACACCCAATAAATCTTAATATTAACACTAATTAATATTTTAAGTAGTAATATGCTTAGGTTTTGCAGTCAGACGGACTAGGGTTTGAATCACACTTCCAGACTCCAACCTTCTTTCTCTGTGCTACTTGTCTCTCCACACTAGTTTTGTGTTGTTCAGAAAATAAGATTCCAATACATGGCATTAAAAAAGTACTACAATAAGGGCAAATAAAATTAGTATATAGGATGGAGGAATTGCTTCCCAGCAAGGAGCAAGAAATAAGGGTGAGGGTTTCAGAATGACTTCAAACAGACCTTGGAATTTGAGCTGAGCCTAAAAAGATAAGCAGAAAATGGTTTAAGAATATTGCAAATTTGAGGGGAAAGATTTTTGGGAAAGGCAGAGGTAGTAAAGCACACGATATAGTTGGGAAACAGCAGGTAGTTCAGTGGGGCTTGAATGCAGGCAAAGGGGAGCAGGCCTGGACTAGGGTGAGGCACCAGAGAGGAATGCCTCCTTAATTTTTTTTTACCTCACTCTTGTCTTGGCCTTGACTTGAAAAAATGTGTTACGGAAAGAGATAGAAAGGTAGAATTGTATGAAAGGGAGCAAGGTCGAGAAAGCCTTGACTGGGAGTCTGGTGGTATTTTATAGATAAGATCCCATTGAAGGTCATTCTTTTGAAATGAGGGGCAGGGTTGAGGATCAGTGGCTGCTACAAGTCCAGACTAGACAGAATTTTACTCCCAGGGAGCAACATTTTAGGTCAGCTGACATCTAAAGTGGCCCCTGATACATTTACCACATGAAATAGCCCGTAAATTTACCTAGCAAGGGAAAAGAAATAAGAGGGCTATAACTGTAACTACCCTTCAGGAAAAAAATTGAGGGAGGATCCTGTCCCCTACGAGTCCTATTCAAGAAGTAGTCAGAACAGAGGCAGTCATCTTCTTACTTGGAGACACAGGTGCATACATGCACACACATGTGCACATGTCCCACTTACTCTGTTTTTTGGCTAAGATTAAAAAATTTTACAGGCATGAAATACCTGATTCAGAGTGCATGTGGGACTTAAAAGTATCTGACCAGGCCATAACTTGAAGTTCCCCAAACAAGTACTCACAATAGGAATTCAAAGCTCTGATACGACAAAAATACATATAGATAAATTTAAAAATCATCTAAATTAATAGGTACATGTCACAAAAACATACTGCTTTTTTCACCCATAATACATTGGTGGGCTCTTCCTCCTTCATTTTAACTTGTCAATGTACAACACATAGGATCAGAGGTAGGGTTTACATATATTAACCTGGGGGTAGCTGCTAAAACGAGGGACAATGACACCATTATTCTGACATCAATTCTTTGATACCAACTACTTGAAGTTAGCATCAGGACTCCACAGGTTTAAAGCCATAGTTACCAACAATACTGTCCCCAGTTTAGACAGATGCTAGCCACAGTGCTCAGGGGAGGGGCAACTGTACTTTTTTGTTTGTTTGTTTGTTTGGTGAGATGGAGTCTCACTTTGTCATCCTAGGTAGAGGGTCATGGCATCACAGCTCACAGCAACCTCACATTCTTGGGCTCTCTTGCCTCAGCTTCCAGACTGGTTGGGACGACAGGCACTCACCATAATGCCTGGCAATGATTTTTTAGAGACAGGATCTCACTCTTGCTCAGGCTGGTCTCGAACTCCTGAGCTCAGGAAATTAACCTTCTTGGCCTTCCAGAGTGCTAGGATTAAAGGTGTTGTTTGCTTGTTTTTTAAAAAAGTTTTATTGAGGTATAGTTGGCATATAATAAACTGCACATTTTTAAAGAGAACAATTTGATGTTCTCAACACACATATATACTTCTGAAACTATCACAGTCAACTCACAAGATACCCACAAAAGTTCCCTTGCAACCATCCATAATCCCTCCATTTAGCCCCTGCCCCGAGTCCCCAAGCAACCATTGATCTGCTTTATTTTTAATATATTTTTTAATTCGTAAAGGTTTATTTAGAAGTTTTGCCTCTCATTCATGTGAGCTATTGTTCTAGTGTTCTTGTAATGCAGGGGTCCTCAAACTTTTTAAACAGGGGGCCAGTTCACTGTCCCTCAGACTGTTGGAGGGCTGAACTGCGGGCTCTGGGACAAGTTGGCTGCTAAGCAGGACAGGCAGTGGTGGCAAAAACACCCAGCAGGCCAGATAAATGTCCTAGGTGGGCTGCATGTGGCCCGCCGGCCGTAGTTTGAGGATGCCTGTTGGAATGTCTTTACCTGGTTTTGGTATTTTAGGGTAATGATGGTCTCATAAAGTGAGGTGAAAAGAGTCCTTGTGTAGGTAAAATTTGAAAGGATTTTCACAACTTACTTCCTCAACACACACACACACACACACACTTTAGGACAAGTTTGTGCAAAAATTCAGTTTTGATGAGGACAAACTACAAGACTACCGTAAGCATCTTCAATTCACCAAGTGTTTGTTAAGAGATAAATGTGTTAGTGTCATTTCCTTAGGTTGGAAAGTTGGCTTCCTATTCTTTGCCTGAAAGTAAGGATGAATTATAAACTAAAGTCAAAAGTGAACAGCTCAGATCTAGTGAAAATTCCTGGAAATGCTATGGAGGTGGTGGTGGTGGGGTCACCCATACTTCTGACTGGCAAGTTATAAAGTCAGGGGTTTCCATGACATTATCAGATTTTACAATTTGCTAGAATAGCTTATAGAACTCAGTGAAAGTGCTATATGTATGATCACAGTTTTATCATAAAGGGTATCCACAGGACAAGGTCTGAAAGGGTCGTAGATACAGAGCTTCCATGTCTTCTCCTTGTGGAGTCAGGGTGCATCACCCTCCCTGGACAACAGTATGTTTACCAAGAAAGGTCTACTTAGCCTTGAAATTCAGAGTTTTCACTAGGGTTTCATTGCATACACATGATTGATTAATTCACTGGCCATGAGATGGAACTCAATTCACAGCCCCACCACCTCCTTCCCTGGAGGTTGGGCTGGCCCAAAGTTGCAATTTTCTAATCACAGTATTGGTCCTTTGGTGGCCAATATCCACCCTGAAGTTATCTGGGTACCCACCACAAGTCAATTAATGAGCATAACAAAGACCCCCCCCATCACTTAGGAAATTCCAAGTTTTTTATAAGCTGTGTCAAGAATAGGGACAAAGATCAGATATATTCTTTATTATACCACTCCAGTTTGAAGTATTCTCTTTTGCCAAACTCCAAAAAAACACACAGATAGAGGTAAGAGACAACAGAGCTTGAGCAGAAAACCACAAACTGAGTATTGATACCAATCCTTATATCACCAGAATTCTGAAGAGTAGATGGAAGAGAAAAATAACAAAGGAGGCAGGGGGTAGGAAAGGAGGTGGTATTAGGTCTTAGTATCTACCTATAATTTACCCCACATGCCTTTTAAGTATAAATAAGAGGGCCTGAAGTAGAATTACAACATAGTTTTGACTCTATAAGCTGGGTATAAAAATAAGAATATGAGTAGGATTAGAAAAATAAATTTCTTCCTAGTGACCTTTTCTAAACTTGTTACTGGATGAAGAGGGTCCAGCTGCCTGTCTCTGTCAGCGAGATGCAGAGACGGGGATGGGTCCACTAAACTTTGTCAGATGGCCTGGTTTCTGGAGAACAGAATTCTTGGAGAGTAGCATCTCCAAGACTGTTCTGTTCTTCTGTTAAAAAAAAAAATGGAACAAAAATGAACTCAAATTATACAATTGAATTCAAAGTGAAGACCACACTAACCTTTATCTTAAACAGTAATCAGGAGGGACAGAGGAAGATGGCAGACTAGAGACAGTGTTTTTATAGCCCTGCGTGGTGAGATTGAGAAGAAAAGACTCCAGGTACCTCTGGCTTGTGGGCTTTGCCCAGAAACATCCCTTTGAGAGCACAGGGAGGCAGCAGGACACTTCAGAACCCCTGACGATGAGGATGAAAGCAGTGAAGAAGTGGCAAGTACTCATTTTGGAGTTGAGGCCAGATGGTGCAGCCTTGGCTGCAGCCAAGAGAGTTAGGAGACAGAGAAAGCCTGCCCTGTGGGTATTTTCTGGACCTGGACACTTGGTTGAGTTATATACAGAGAGACTGGATGAGCCAGGGATTTTGAACAGCGCCCAGGGGCCTGGACTGAGCCACCCAGGTGAGTGGAGCTTTCATTGTTCAGCTGCAAGCTTGGTGTAGCCATTGTGGGAAGGCTGCCTTGCAGACTTGGCCTTCAGGGTCCTAGAGCAAGGCCAGTTCTCGTGCTCTGATAAATGGGCAGCCACTCCTGGGAAGATTTGAGCAATACATACTTGCCTGGGAAAGCAACTGTGTAGCCAAGGAACATGGTTTGGAAAGGTCGAGGCATGTCTATTAAGCAGGATGAGGAGAGCTTCAGGGTCCCAAACCTGTAGGGTTTGAGGGTAAAGAAGTCAGAAAAACAGGTGGCACCTGTGGCTCAAAGGAGTAGGGCGCCGGCCGCATATGCCGGAGATGGCGGGTTCAAACCCAGGCCAGCCAAAAACTGCAAAAAGAAAAAAAAAAAGAAGTCAGGAAAACAAAACACTGTCTCCTCCACAAGGCAGAGGCTTCTAGTCTCCATCTTATACAGCTGTATCAGTGTGGTGATTAGCATCTCATACCCTAGAACAGGTGTCCTCAAACTAAGGCCCACAGGCCACATGCAGCCCGCCTAGGACATTTATCCAGCTCACCAGATGTTTTTGCCGCTGCTGCCTGTCCTGCTTAGCAGCTGACTCGTCCAGGGGCCCACAGTCAGGCCCTCCAACAGTCTGAGGAACAGTGAACTGGCCCCCTGTTTAAAAAATTTGAGGACCCCTGCCCTAGAAGATCATCTCTTGCCCAGGTAATATAGTAATATACAATATATATATATATACACACACACATATAGTTTTTTTTTCTTTTTTTTAATTGAATCATAGCTGTGTACATTAATGCTTTCATGGGGTACAGTGTGCTATTTTTATATACAATTTGAAATATTTTCATCAAACTGGTTAACATAGCCTTCATATCATTTTCTTAGTTATTGTGTTAAGACATTTATATTCTTTATTTAGAAAGATTCACATGTACCCTTATAAGATGAGCGTGATCAACTATTTCCCCCCCCCCAGATTTTTCTTTTTCTTTTCTCTTGTGTAATTATAATTTTTCATTATTTCCTTCTTTAATAATAAGGGTTTCATTTTTGCTAGTTTTTCTGCCCTGTTATTCTTGTTTTTCCCAATTGTATCTGTTAAGGTTTTTTGTTTATTTATTTTACTTTGATTTATAGTATTTTTGTTTTTCTTCTCTATTTGGTGGAGGTGAGGTCTTATATCTGCTCAGGGTGGCAAAGAGCTCCAGACCTTGCAGAACCCTCCCAACTCAGCCCCCCAGAGGTTGAGATTTGTAGGTGTGAGTCAAGTACCCTACTGTGTACCACTGTTAATCCTGTCTCTCTCTTTCTGTTCTTCTCTTCTTTTTGTCAATCTTCCCTTTTACTCCCCCCTTTCCTTTCCCTTTTCTCCCTTTTTAAAATCTTTTATCCCTTCTTGCTCTTCACTCTTCTCTTCCTTTTAGTCCTTTACAAAAAGACACTTCAACTCCTTAGGTCAGAGGCATGGTATCTTTTTTTTT
>NW_003852714.1:157512-158070 GCF_000181295.1 Otolemur garnettii
ATAATTTTGAAATGTACCATTGCACAGAAATTTTATATGTGGCAAAACTATTCTTCAAATGTGAAAGGGAAATGAACACATTCTTAGATTTAAAAATTACAGAGATAAGTAGACGCTATCAGATCCTTTCCTCAAGAAATACTAAAGAAAGAACTTCAGGATAAAGTGAAAGGACATTAGATAGTAACTTGATTCTATGTGAATAAATGAAGCCACCAGCAAAGGAATTTAGGGAACTCTTTTTACAGAAGGGCCATCACAGTTGTCATCATAGGAGGCCTGACAACGAAGTTGTCAACTCACCCTAGAAAAAGTGCTTTGAAGGGTGAACTAGGTGCTGGCATCACTCTATAGCTTCCCAAGGGAAGTACTTTAAAGGCAACCATAATGATATTCAGCAATGATGTATGTGGCATACCTTTTTCTAGGATGAGTTAACAAACATAATTCTCTGGCCTCTTCTTTTAAGGCACAAAGAAAAGTCCAAATGAATAGAAAAGCATTCTTTTCTGACCACTATAGAATACCACAAACTGAAAACAGAAGGAAAACTAGAAA
>NW_003852714.1:158865-165005 GCF_000181295.1 Otolemur garnettii
GGTTGCAGCCATCATTGTTGTTTGGCGGGCCCCGGCTGGGGATTCGAACCCGCCACCTTAGGTGTATGTGGCTGGTGCCTTAGCCACTTAAGCCACAGGTGCCGAGCCAGAGGCATGGTATCTTAAAGAGCAGGAGGAAGTGAAAGGAAAAAGTAGGGCAAGGAAACAGACAAAAAGAAAATACTCACAAGGAAGAAACAGCAGAGAAATCCTGGCACCAGGAAAAAACCAAAACACAGCAAGGTCCCTAGAGATCATGAGATAGCTTATTGCAGAGGATTCCATCTATTAAGAAATGTTAGAGAAGACAGAAAGGGAATTTAAAATATGGATGATAAAAACAATGAAATACATTTCTGAACAAGTGGAACATAACCAAAAGGAAATCCAAAAACAGGATCAAATAAGACATGAAGGATATGAAGAATAAAGAAAGGCTATAACAGAACTTAAGGAATTGAGTCAATCAGGGAACTTAAAGATGCAGTAGAAAGTATCAATAACAGATTAGATCATGCAGAAGAACAATTCTCAGAGGTAGAGGATAAAGTTTTGGAATTAACACAGGCAGTTAAAAGAGAGAGAAAGCAGAATGTTCACTGAGAGAATCATGGGATTTCATGATGCATTCATACATAAGAATTATAGATATCCCAGAAGGGGAAGAAGAACACTCCAGAGGAATGGAAGTCCTACTAGAAAACATCATAAAGGAAAATTTCCCAAATATTACCAAAGATTCTGACACACTCCTTTTAGAGGGATATTAGACTCCAGGTGGTCTCAACTCAAATTGAACTTCTCCAAGACACATTGTTATGAACTTGTCCAGAGTCAAGATGAAAGACAAGATTCTGCAAGCAGTCAGGAGTAAGTACCAATTGACCTACAGTGGCAACTCCATTAGGGTGACCACGGACTTTTCAACGGAAACTTTTTAAGCCAGAAGAGAATGGTCATCTACCTTTAACCCACTTAAACAAAACAATTTTCAGTCCAGAATTCTATATCCTGCTAAGCTAAGCTTTAAAATTGATGGAGAAATCAAATCTTTTACTGATAAGCAAACATTGAGGAACGTTGCCACAAGATGAGCCCTACAGGAAATACTGAGACCTATTATCCACACTGACCATCACAATGGAATACCAGAAAACTAAATACCCAGAAGCTAAAGGAAAAAATTTAGCTTCCACAATGACATAAAAGATAGAGCTAAACAATGGACTTTCACAAAGTAAGATGAATAGAACTCTATTGCACTTATCAAATCTTTTAATAAATGATAGTAGCTTGAATTACCCACTGAAGGCTCGGCGCCTATAGCTCAACCGGCTAAGGCGCCAGCCACATACACCTAAGGTGGCGGGTTCGAATCCCCAGCCCGGACCCGCCAAACAACAATGACAGCTGCAACCAAAAAATAGCTGGGCGTTGTGGCGGGCGCCTGTAGTCCCAGCTACTTGGGAGGCGGAGGCAGGAGACTCGCTTGAGCCCAGGAGTTGGAGGTTGCTGTGAGCTGTAATGCCATGGCACTCTACCCAGGGGGACAGCTTGAGGCTCTGTCTCAAAAAAAAAAAAAAAAAAAAGAATTACCCACTGAAGAGGCACAGGCTGGGTGATTGGATTAAAAAAGCATAAGCCATCCATTTTCTGCCTACAGGAAACACATCTAGCTTCAAAGGAGAAAGTAGAACTCAGGGTTAAGGGATGGAAAACAATTTTTCAGGCCAAATCGGAAGAAAGAAGGGGTTGTAATCTTATTTACAGATACAAGTGGATTTAAAACAACTACAGTCAAAAAAGACAAAAATGGACACTTCATATTGGTCAAGGGAACAATACAAGAGGACATTTTAATTCTAAATATTTATGTACCCAACTTAAATGCTCCCAGATTTTTGAAACAGACCTTTATTATTTTGGGCAATATGTTATCCTATAACACCATAATAGCAGGGGACTTTTGAGACTCCTCCTACAGAGCTGGGCAGATCCTCTAAACAGAAACTAGACAAAGATACATGTGACTTACATGTGACCCTTGAACAACTGTGCTTAGTAGACATACACAGAGCACTCCATTCCAAAGCTAAAGAATATACATTCTTCTTGTCGGCCCATGGAACATTATCTAAAATAGATCATATTCTAGGGCACAAATCCAACCTCAAAAAAAAATAACAAGAATTGAAATTATACCTTGTATCTTCTAAGAACACAAGGCAATAAATGTGGAATTCAACTACAACAAAAATTGTCATCCCAACACAAAGGCATGGAAATTAAACAACCTTATGCAGAATGACAGTTTGGTCAAGGAAGAGATATAAAAGGAAACCATTAACTTTCTTGAGCATAACAACAACGAAGACACAAGCTATCAAAACCTGTGGGACACTGCCAAACCAGTCCTAGGAAGGAAATTTATCACGTCAGATGCCCACATCCAAAAAAACAAAAAGAGAGCACATCAACAACCTAATGAATCATCTTACATAAATGGAAAAAGAAGAGCAATCCAATCCCAAACCTAGCAGAACAAATAACCAAAATTAAATCAGAAGTAAATGAAATTGAAAAGAAAAGAATCATTCAGAAAATTATGAGAAAAAGATAAATAAAATTGATAAACCATTGGCCAGATTAACCAGAAATAGAAAAGTAAAATATTTAATAACCCCAATCAGAAATGAAAAGAGGGGAATAATGACTGATACCACAGAGGTACAAAAGATTATTTCTGACTGTTACTAAAAATGCTATGCCCAGAAATTTTATAATGTAGAGGAAAAGGACCAATACCTGGAATCACACCATCTTCCTAAACTTAACCAGAAAGAAATAGATCTGTTGAAAAGACCAATATCAAGCACTGAGATTATAGAAACAATAAAAAAGCTTCAAACAACAACAAAAGCCCGGGACCAGAAGTCTTCATATCAGAAATCTATCACACCCTCAAAGATGAGCTTGTACCTATGCTGTAGAGCCTATTCCAAAACATTGAGAAGGAAGGAACCTTTCCCAACACTTTCTATGAAGCAAACATCACCTTGATTCCAAAACCAGGGAAGGACCCAACCAAAAAGGAGAACTACAGACCAATGTCACTAATGAATATCCATGCAAAAATACTCAACAAAATCTTAGCTAATAGATTGCAGCTACACATTAAAAAAATTATGTCACTATCAAGTAGGCTTCATCCAAGGGATGCAAGCCTGGTTTAGCATATGCAAGTCCATAAATGTAATATACCATGTCAATAGAAGCATAAACAAAGACCATATGATCTTCTCAATAGATGCAGAAAAAGTATTTGAAAAAATCTAGCATCCTTTTCTAACAGGAACACTTAAGAAAACAGGCATAGGTGGCACATTTTGTAAGTTTATTGAAGCCATCTATGAAAAACCCACAGCTTACATTATACTAAATGGAATAAAACTGAAAGCTTTTCCACTTAGAAATGGAACCAGACAAGGATGTGCACTATTGCTACTACTATTCAACATAGTGCTGGAAGTTCTAAGCCAATGCAATCAAGGCAAAGAATGATGTAAAAGGCATCCAAATGGGGGCAGAGGAGGTCAAACTCTCACTCTTTGCTGATGATATGATCTTATAGTTAGAAAACCCCAGGGTCTCAACAACAAAACTCCTGGATGTGATCAGGAAATACAGTAAGGTCTTAGGGTATACAGTCACTGTCCACAAATCAGTATCCTCTGTATATGGCAATAACAGCCAAGTTGACAAGCAAATCAAGGAAACAATTCCCTTTCCAGTGGCTTCAAAGAAAATCAAATACTTAGAAATGCTCATCTTTCCTGATCATCAAAGAAAAGGCAATCAAAACCACCTTGAGATATCAAGGCAATAAAGGTGGAACTCAACTACAACAAAAATTGTCATCCCAACACAAAGGCATGGAAATTAAATTCTCACCCCAGTGAGAATATCCCACATCGCAGTCTCAAAGCTGCAGATGCTGGTTTGGGTGTGGCGAGAAGGGAACATTTTTACACTGCTGGTGGGACTGCAAACTAATAAAACCTTTATGGAAGGAAGTATGGATAATCTTCAAGAACTCAAGTTAGACCTCCCCTTTGATTCTGTAATCCCATTACTAGGCATCTACCCAGTAGAACAAAAGTCCTTTTATCATAAGGACATTTGCACTCAAGTGTTTACTGCAGCTCAATTTACAATCACCAAAATGTGGAAGCAACCTAAATGTGCACGAACCCAGGAATGGATTAACAAGCTGTGTTATATGTAAACCATGGAATACTACACAGCCATTATAAAAGATGGAGATTTTACATCTTTTTTATTAACCTGGACTGAGTCAGAATACATTCTTCTTAGTAAAGCATCACAAGAATGGAGAAACAAGAAACCAATGTACTCCATTCTAATATGAAGGCAGTAGATGATCCAATAAAAGGTGGGGTTTAGGGGTAGGAGGGAGCAGGTAGAGTGGAGGAGGGAGGAGGGACAGGGTTATGGTGTATGGCACACCTTCTTGGGGACAGTACACAATTATAAGAGGGACTTTACCTAACAAATGCAATCAGTGTAAACTAATTCTTTGTGCCCTCAATAACTCCCAAACAATAAAAAGAAATAATAATAAACAAGAAGATACACTGGGGCAAAAATGAAGTAACAAAATAAACATTCAAAAAAAATAATCGGCCAAATCCATGACCCATAGTAAACAATAATCAATGTAACTCATGATCCAAAATAACATTCCAATTCAAAAGTCAATCTCCTAAATCAATCCACTTAAAGTACTCAAGATAGGCATCTTTAGGGTGGGAGCTAAATTGACAAAACAGAAAAAACAGGAGACAGGGGGTGAAGGTCAGGCAGGACCTAAACTGAACAGACATGTTGCATCATGTCTGCTCTACCTTGACAGAACGTGCTTTCAAACTCGCTTTGTGTAATAGTGTGATATAAGAAGAAATGAGCATTTGATCTAATTTTTTGTTTTGATTAAAACTTGAAATGACTTATTTTTTACATTATTGTTAATTTTTAACTTTTATGGATCCATAATTATTGTGCATAACAATGGGTACATGGGATATTTTGATATAAGCATATAATATGTAATGATCAAATCTGGGTAATTAGAATGTACATTATCCCAGACATTTGCATTTTGTTTTGTTGGGAAAATCCCAAATCTACCCCCCCTTTTTCTTTTTGAATTTTGCTTTCAATTGGCTTTCAATTGTCTCAGTTTGAAGTTATTTTTTTAATTTTCTTTTTTTTTCTTTTCTTCCCTTAGCGATTCTCTTGCCCTTAGCCTCCCAAATAGTTGGGACTACAGGGACCCACCACAACACCCAGCTTTTTTTGGTAGAGATGGGGTCTCTCTCTGGTTCACTTCGGCTCAGGATGGTCTTGAACCTCTGAGCTCAGGCATTCCACCTGTCTTGGCCTCCCAGAGCACTAGGATTACAGGTATGAGCCACCGTGCCTCGCCTACCCTTTTAGTTATTCTGAAATATACAATAAATTATTGCTAACTATAGTTACCCTATTTTGCTTCTGAACACTTAATCAATCATATTCTTTCTATCTAACTGTGATTTTGTACCCATTAACCAACTTCCCTTTATCCTGTCCTCCTCTTCCCAATACCTTTCCTAGGCACTGGTGACCACCATTCTTTGTTACCAGTTACTGGCCAGAGCTCCTAAAACACTTTTAATTTCCTGAGTGATAAAGGTAATAGGAACATCTTTTTTCCCATCCTTTTATTAAGTCATATACATATAGATCATGAATACATTTATGCATTTGTGGGGTACAATGTGTTGACTTTTTATATAATCTGGAGTGCTTACATCAAACTAATTAATATAGCTTTCACCTCATTTACTTAATTATTGTGTTAAGACATTTATGTTCTGTACTAGATAAGTTTGACTTGTACCCTTGCAATATGCTCCATAGGTGTGGTCCCACTGTTTACCATCCCTCTATCAAATTTTCCCCCTCCTCTCCCTTCCCCCTCCACTTCTCTCCTGCATCCTGTGCTACAGTTGTGATCTTTCATAAGAAAGTGTGAGTAATTATAAATTGGTCTTAGTGCCAAATTGCTGACACAAGAGCTT
>NW_003852714.1:165164-167301 GCF_000181295.1 Otolemur garnettii
CCACAGGCGCCCGCCACAACGCCCGGCTATTTTTTGGTTGCAGCCATTATTGTTGTTTGGCGGGTCTGGGCTGGATTCGAACCTGCCACCTTAGGTGGATGTGGCTGGCACCTTAGCCGCTTGAGCCACAGGCACCAAGCCACAAGCGCTTCTAAAATCCTTGTAACCTCTGAAGTGATATGAGTGTATTTTTGTATGCTATACAGATGACTGGTAACAAGGGCCCCCATATAACTACAGAATAGGGATGGCCACCATAATGACCAAGGCATGACTACAGGGTTAGAACTTTTAGCCCCAACCCCTGACCTCCAAGGAGAAGAGAGGGGCTAGAGATTGAGTTAACCACCAATGGCCAATGACTTAATTATGTATATATAATGTAGCCTCTGTAAAAATCTTAAATGTCAAAGACTCTGGGTTGATGAACACATTCATGTGCTGGGAAGGTTGCGAACCCTAACTCCATGTGGACAGCATCCTGCACTTTCTTGAGACCCTTCCAAGCACCTATTCATCTGGCTTTTAATTTAAATCCTTTATAATGAAGCAGTAATAAGCATTAATAGTGAATTAAGTGTTTCCTTGAGATCTGTGAACCTTTGTAACAAGTTATTGAACCTGAGAAGGGGATTGTGGGAACACTCAATT
The DNA here is from genome assembly GCF_000181295.1 of Otolemur garnettii. NCBI lineage: Eukaryota > Metazoa > Chordata > Mammalia > Primates > Galagidae > Otolemur > Otolemur garnettii. The sequence continues at coordinate 165,816 of NW_003852714.1, forward strand.
AGTAGCCAAGTCAGAGAGAAGTATGGACAACATGGGCATCCACTACTTGTGATTTTCATCTGGGGGTGGGGAGTCTTGTGGAAATGATTCCTTAACTTGTAAGGTCTGCACAAACTCTGGGCAGTGTCAGAATCAATTGTAGGGTACCTACTTGTTATTTTAAGAGAACTGGAGAATGGATTGAGGTGAACAACTCCCACATTCTGTTCCAGAAGTGTTGTGTATAGAGGAACAATTCTCTTTTACTTGATACCCAGTGGATGCATCATGGGGTGAATATTCAGTTTAATGAGAACAAAGACTTCTCAAGGGGCTGCTACCTAGGATGGGATCAAATGAACATGGCCTAAGAAACGGGCAGAGAACACAACATAAGACAGAGCACAAGGCAGAGGCCGAGGGGAACCTATGAGACTATCCATGAAACCGTTTCTACAGGTAGTCCCCACAAAGGCCCTCTTCTGCAGTCCAGCATAGCAGATAGAAGGAACCTCACTCCATGGAGCAGCAATTGACCGTGTGTTCCTAAATGGGAGGGAGCTGCTTCATGGGGCTGACATCCAGGAATCCTTTTGGGGGCTGAGAAACTTGGGATTATACCAATGAGGAATCCTATCTGAAAGCCAAAGCACTTAGGTTCCCTCTTCTAAAGTCTATGTGTCCCCCTCTTCCCTATTGCTGACCAGGTTGAAGTTCATTCCTCTCGGCATTCCCAGCCAGTTGGAGCCTTGGAGCAAAAGATAAATGTATCCTCCTCTCCTCTCCAATTTTGAGCTGGTTTTGGCCATTCACATCCCTGTATACTGACAGTAAAAAAGGCAGACAGTAGGGTGATTGCCGACTGGGTGGGAGGAAGAGAGAGTGGCACTGTGGCCCACCTTTCCCATCCCCACTCCCCTGCCTTTCCTGATCCAGCGCCAGGGGTGTGCACGACTTGTCAACTTGACCGTTTCTCCTGGCAGGGCTCCCCTGAAGCCAATTCCACCCACACTCCCACCTCCCGCACCCGCACATAGAAACGCAGAGTCAAAAGGAGCTGAGCGAGGAGCCTGAGCACCGGGCACCGGGTGCTCAGAAGGCAAGAGGCAGCGGAAGGGTTTGAGGCATTCCCTGCTCTCCCACCTAGTCTCAGACACCACTTCCCACAGATGCCATCTGCCGGTCGGTCTCACACCCAACTTCTCCAATAGCAACCGCGGCTTTTCTCCACAAATGCCTCCCGCAGGATGACTCCCTGCTTCTTGAACTCCTGGACAAAAGACAGACCCGGCTCAAACACTCGAGGTGGATTGTTTACCAACAAATGCTGTGGTTCTGGGCGCCTGAGAAATTAGTTTTCAGGCTAAATCAGCATGGAGAGACACCCACCCACCTTAAAATCCCGCTGCTCCTCCCACCTGAGTCCGTGGATCCTCAAGCGTCTGTCCTTTCGTCCTTTCTCTGAGTGAGAAAAAGCACCTTTCTGGTGGCCCAAGTGAGAGCCTGG
>NW_003852714.1:167352-183154 GCF_000181295.1 Otolemur garnettii
CATGACCGCGCAGTCAGCTTGTCTGAGGCAGGCAGCCTTGCTCCAGGATGGCAGTTGAGCCCCTGCGGTTGAGCTGCTTGCTAGAAGACCCTGAAGCTCCTGACTGGTGAAAGGGGACAGCTGGAAGGAAGCTTCCAGCCCTAAGCCTGGGCCTTACTCGGCAGGAGCGCTGACTGGGGAGGAACAAACACTCCAGGAGGATTTTAGAGATGAAGAGATTTTGTACATGAGGGGACATGAAAACACACACACACACACACACACACACACACACACACACACGATCTGTCTTAAAAAATAATGATGCTCAAAGCAAACATTTAAATTCCAATCTCCACCACCAGGATGATCCCTGCTATCACTTCTGGTTTGTGAAAGGAGGCAGAACTGTCACTTTGCTCTACTTCTATAAACCTTAGCATACTATGATCAGGTGGGGGAAGAAGCATGTTACCCTGTCAGAAAAATTATATGAAACTTGGGTAAAGTTAATGTAGGTTACTGAATATTATTTCAGTACAGTGCTGGGCTTTCTACTGATTGAGCTACTTTTCAACTATGTAGTAACTGATGTTAACTTGTAGATTATTTGTTCAATAAATATATAAATGATTTCTGTACAGTGGAACAGAAAACCTTAAAAGTTCAAATTATTGCCCTGTAAGATATTAACCATTTTTTATATCTAATGATATATGATGCTACCATTTAATTTTCAATATCTATGCAATTTAATATAATATATATTTTTATATCTTTATATTGTATACGTTGCATACACACATCTGCTTCAACTGTTTTCATGATCTTAGCGGTTGTTCATTAATTATGAAAAAAATCTTTCACGTGCTCATTTTTACTTTAAATGAATCTTTTTTTTTTTGGAGACAGTTTTACTTTGTCACCCTCGGTAGAGTGCCATGGTGTCACAGCTCACAGCAACCTCCAACTCCTGGGCTTAGGCAATTCTCTTGCCTCAGCCTCTCAAGTTGCTGGGACTACAGGTGCCTGCCACAACTCCTGGCTATTTTTCATTGCAGTTAAGCCAGGGCTGGGTTTGAACCCACCACCCTCAGTACATGGGGCCAGAACCCTACCCACTGAGCCACAGGTGCCACCCACTTTACATGAGTCTTAATTTCACTTTTTGGAAAATTTACAGCAGCCTCAGACATTTCACCATTACTAAAAACACTCAGTATTTCTTACAAGTCTGAATTCCCTCTCCAAATCAATTCCATACCTTACTTTTCAAAAGTCTCCTGCCTGAAGTTATGGGAGTTTTTTCTTTCTTTCTTTCTATTTTTTTTTTTTTTTTGAAGGCAGAGTCCTATTTTGTGGACCTTGGTAGAGTGCTGCAGAATCATAGATCACGGCAACCTCAAACTCTTGGGCTCAAGCAATCCACTTGCCTCAACCTCCCAAGTAGCTGAGACTACAGGTGTCCCTCACAGTGCTGGCTGTCTTTAGAGACGAGGTCTCACTCTTGCTCAGGCTGGTTTTGAACTCCTGAGCTCAAGGGATCCACCTGCCTCAGCTTCCCTGAGTAGTAGGATCATAGGCGTGAGCCACTGCACCCAGCAAGTGTGTTTTTAAAAAATGTTCCCAAAATACACATAAAATTTACCATTTTAACCATTTTAAAGCATACAATTCAGTGGTACATTCTCACTGTTGTGCAGCCATTGCCACTAGCTCTGCAACTTTGTCACCTCAAAAGGAATGTACTTATCATGTGAAAAGTACCATTTTTGTACCATGAACAGACTAATATAAACTTAGCAACCTTGGTAACTTTTTATTGAAAACACTTCATATAAAAAGCTAGTCTTGGTTGGCACCTGTGGTTCAGTGGGTAGGGCACTGGCCCTATATACCGAGGGTGATGGTCCAAACCTGGCCCTGGCCAGCTAAAACAGCAGTGGCAACTGCAACAAAAATAGCCGGGCATTGTGGCGGGTGCCTGTAGTCCTAGCAACTTGGGAGGTTGAGGCAAGAGAATCGCCCTAGCCCAAGAGCTGGAGGTTGTTGTGAGCTGTGACACCACCACACTCTACCGAGGGTGACAAAGTGAGACTCTGTCTCAAAAAGAAAAAAAAAAAAAGCTAGTCTTTCTAAAATCTCATTCATTTACAACTTTATTAAATGATTTCACCTCTAAAACTTTATAACACTTAGTTATTTTTCATTTATGTAACTTTATACTTTCCAGCATGCAGTCTATAACTGAAAGCACTAAATGTAAGTGTGCTAATTTTGTATTTATTTTACTAATTTTTTTCTTTTTTGAGACAGAGCCTCAAGCTGTCACTCTGGGTAGAGTACCGTCGATCACAGCTCACAGCAAACTTCAACCACCAGGCTCAAGCGATTCTCCTGCCTCTGCCTCCCAAATAGCTGGGACTACAGGTGCTCGCCACAATGCCCGGCTATTTTTTGGTTGTAGCCATCATCGTTGTTTGGCAGGCCTGGGCTGGATTCAAACCCACCAGCTCAGGTGTATGTGGCTGGCGCCTTAGCAGCCTGAGCCACAGGTGATGAGCCTATCTTACTAATTTTTATACTTTCCCAAAGCCTATCCCTGATAATTTTTTTTTTTTTTTGCAGTTTTTGGTGGGGAACAGATTTGAACCTGCCACCTTCGTTGTATGGGGACAGTGCCCTACTCCTTGAGCCATAGGTGCCACCCAATCCCTGATAATTTTTTAACATGGTATATTTTAGTCAAGACGGTGGAATATAGGAAGTTTAGAAAGTCATTGAAATTGCATAGAAATTGTGTCTATTTACACACATTTTAATATGCGATCTAGTTTTCTATGTGATGTCACATTCTTCTCTGTTTCACCTAATATAATCAATAGAATTTTTTTTGAGATGGTGTCTCACTCTATTGCCCTCAGTAGGTGCCATGCTGTCACAGCTCATAGCAACCTCAAACTCTTGGGCTTACACAATTCTCTTGCCTCAGCCTCCCAAGTAGCTGGGACTACAGGCAACCGCCACAATGCTTGGCTATTTTTTTTTATTGTTGTTGCAGTTCTCATTGTTGCTTTAGCTGGCCCAGGCCGTGTTTAAACGCACCAGCCTTGGTTTATGTGGCTGGTGCCCTACCCACCCAACCATGGGCACCACCATTTTTTTTTTGAGAGAGAGTTTCACTTTGTCACCCTCACAGCAACCTCCAAATCCTGGGCTGAAGCAATTCTCTTGCCTCAGCCTCCAGAGTAGCTGGCACTATAGGCACCCACAACGCCGGGCTATTTTTACAGACGGGGGTCCCACTTTTGCTCAGGCTGGTCTTGAACCTGTGAGCTCAGGGCAATCCACCAGCCTAGGCCTCCCATAGTGCTAGGATTACAGGCGTGAGCCATGGCGCCTGGCCTTTAGAATCAATATAATTTCATGTCAATAAACTAATTTCAGCTGCTACATGGTATTTCCTTACCACTTTACTTGGTCTACAAACATAAAAGAAATCCTACTCCTGACTCAATTTGATTGGTGCACTACTCTTTCAGCCTTTACATGGTATTGAAACAGCACTTGTACTTTGAACTGTAAAATGTACAGATTCGGCATATTTAATTCCTCAGACTGGCCTCATCCCAAATTTCCAAATGCATTTCTCACCAAACTTTTACCTATTTCATGCAGACAGAGTAAATCCATGCTACTGGCAGATTTTCCAATTACAGTTTTCTTTACACTACCACTGCCAACTTCCAAGAATGACCTAATTACTTCCTTGTCCTACCTTTCAGTGACCAATTTAAGTGAGTTCTTCTCTGAAACATTCTTCAGGTTATCAGAGTTTACAGTAATCTCTCCCTTCTTAAACTCAAAGGATGAGATTTTCTAATGAGCTTATATTTGGTATAATAGTAATTAGCTTTGTTAGTAAGTGTGCACAATGTATGTGCACCTGGTTTTTAAAATGAAGGGTCATTAATGCCAATTTTAACACACAACTTTATTGAAAACAGACTCAAATAGAGAACCATATATTTAAACAACGAATAGCAGGGTAGCTTACTCCAGTGATTCCGTTCATTGGAAGCTTAATACTGAAAAATATTGCAATCTGGACAAGACAAGTATCAACAATGTTTACAGCTCTAAGAATTCATTTGGCATTCACAAAATGATCCAGCGCAGAACAAGAGTTTGACAAAGTTAACATCAGCATTGGAAATATATAAGTTACAACATGAAACCAGACTATGAACACCAAAGCACTACTCAGGTCTCTTTGGGAACATAAGGCTGATAAGCGGCAGGTGATTAATCATATTAGCTTTGTTGTCCCACCTCAGGATCTTTCTGATTGTCTATTTGAGCTTGTAGTTGCTTAGCTAACTCCTCAAATTCACGAAATGCAGAAATAAGTGGCTCAAGATTGAAATCATCATCAATTAAGGACATCCTTCCTTTTTTTATGATGTTACTGATATTGTGAAACATTTTAATAACAATTTGTATATTCTCATTTGTCTCTTCTATGTTAAAGAGACCCACAAATATTGAAAGAGCTTTGGCACTGAATAGTTTTTTTGCCACAGCAGGATTTTCAGACAAATTCAGTAGCATTTTCAGAACATGAAACTTTGTTCCTGCATTGGCTGTGGTCAATAAGGAGAGAAACCCAGACATATAATTGGCAATCAGTGTGTGATAGTCAGTAGTCACAGTAAGGTGTCTAAGCATCCTTATTCCAGTTAGCTGCTCAAGGGAATTCACACCATGAGCAAGGGTTTCCTCACACACTTGACATATGAATGTCTCAATCATGTTTAGATTTGGATAAGGTGGTGCCATGTGAATCATATTTTCCAGAAAACTTGTCCTAACTCGGGAGGACGGATAATTGAGCAAGGTTTCAATAAGTGAGACAACTCCAGAATCTCGAATGAAATCTCGGGTAAATTGAGAAGCACTTCTCATACCCATTGCAATTTTAGATATTTCATGAATAAAAGGATCACGAATTTTGTCCATTAACAAAAGGAGTTCTTCGAACTCTACAGAACCAATTTTAAGCTCACACTGTATGCAGTTGCAGGACCAGTTCTCGGCCTCTGCACTCTCCTTAGCCCTAAGATGCTCTCGAATTTCCTGGACTGACCGGTAGGAAGGGTCATACTGAAAGGGGAACTCAGAGTCAGGCAGAGCAGATTCCTGCTCTTCCCCTTCAGGGCTAAGTTCTGCCTGTTTGGGCTTTGCCTCAAATATTTCAGAAGCCTCTTCAGGAATTCTAAATGGGTTAGTGGAAGGGAAGCCAACCCCATGACAAGGACCAGGTTTGAATTCAACAGTAACCTCATCCCAGGTTTGGGGCCTAGAGGATGTATTAAGCTCCTCCTCAGCTGAATCTCTGAATCGGTTACTGGCCTTGTAAACAGGATTAGGATTTAGGTCAAAGCAAGCCTCATCTCTATCCCAGAACCAGGACCCAAATACGGCCTCTTCTTCAGACTCTGGCCTGGCCTCTTCCCTAGCCACAGCCCCCAAGCTGGACTTTTCCTCAGCCCAGAACAAGGATCCACCAATGGCCCCCTCTTCAGCCCCTGGCTCAGACTCACAGGTTGCTGAAGCTCCAGCCTCCAAATTGGACTCTTTTTCCGCCCAGAACCAGGATCCAATAAGGACCTCCTCCTCAAACCTGGGCTCTTGTTTGACTCTATCACCGTTACGAACATCCTTCCGGGCCCTAGGTTTCAGGATGGTATTAGGCTCTTCCTTGGCTCGGTGCCTGAATCTACTATTAGCCTCTTCTCCAGGCATAAACCAGGACTCCTTATAAAACTCATCTTCAGACTCAGATTCAAAACAGTCCTCTCTCTTTGTCCTGAGCTTGGGCCTAAAATTTGCCTCTTCCCTGACTCTAGGCCTGAACAAGTTATTGGTATTTTCTCCAGCCCAAAACCCGAATGGGTTGCCAGCCTCATCCTCAGACCCAGACCAGGAATCAACGTAAGGTTCTTGCTTGGATCCGGGCCTGGACCTGGGGTTAGTCTGATGTTTAGCCCTGTGCCTGGATCTGGTATTGGCCTCTTCCCTGGGCCATGATCTGATACTGGTCTCTTCCCCAGCCCAGAAAGAAGACACAGTAGAAGTCTCATCTGCTGACCAAAATCCAGACTCATTCGAGGCCTCCTCTCTGGCCCTGGGCCTAGGATAGCACCAAGACCCCATGTTAGTCTCATCCCCTGGTCCAAACCAGGATTGGATTCCTTTCTGACCTTGAGAGCCAGGAAAGGTTTCAGAATCCATGTTAGATAGTTCTCTATCCATAGAGAGGCCCTTAGATTTACTAACTGACCCAGACTCAGTACTGACCAGTGGCCAGGCAACAGCATTAGTCTGGGACACTCCCTCTGCCTGTGACATTGCCTCAGCTGCAAAGTCAGTCTGAGCCCACGCATGTACTTCATTCTTGGGCCTTGTCCCAGGAATTGCCTTAGTCTCAGCCTTAGGACGTGTTCCACGTACTGCCCTGCCATCAGTTTTGGGCCTTGCCCCAGCCATAGCCTGGGTCTCAGTTTTGGGTCTGGCCCCAGTCATTGCCTGAGCCTCAGTCTTGGGTCTTGCCCCAGACATTGTCTGGGCCTCAGTTTTGGGCCTGGCCCCAGGCACAGACTTGGTCTCAGTTTTGGGCCTTGCTCCAGTAGTTCCCTGGGCCCTAACCTTGGGCCTGACCACAAGAGGGACTTCGTTCTCTCTCTCAGCCCCAACTGCAACCTCTTCCCCAGCCTTCTTTTCAGGCTTAGCCTGGGAACTAGGCTCAATCTCGGCACCAGTCATGATACAAGTTACAGAGATTACGCAGTTAAATAGTCCTCCCTCAGTCTCAACCTTGATCACAGATGTGTCACAGGTTTGTTGCTTTACACGCCGATCTTTTGGTAATTTAGGATATGAGTTTGGCAACAAGAGTTAGAGTCAATCAGCCACCTCCCCACACACAGACTCAGTGGGTGAGACAAAGTGCAGAAGAGGTGCAAGCAAGCTGGGGGAAGATGAATGGCTCTTGGGTGGGTGTAGAACTTGTTGAGGGTGGTAGTCAGCAGCAACCCCAGCACCACCAAAGCTGCCACTAGAGGTGGATCTGGGAAGAGAGAATGAAATGGGGCTTTGAATCTCTTCCAGTTGTTTCACCCATGCAGAGACTTACACAGAGACTGGTGTTGATGCTGAGTGCGACAGCTGGGTTATGAGAAAGTCTCTCAGGCCCTGCTGCCTGCTACAAAACAAGTACAGGGATGCAGGAAAGTGTGCTGGATATGGGAGGGGCTGAGGAGTCCCCAGACTAGACCCTGATCAGTCCCAGACCAGCTGTGGTCTTTAATACCCTACCCAAAGTGTACCCACTCTCATACCAACCTTCATTGATGTGGTGAAATTTCCCCCTCCTTTTCTTGTTCACGTGGTGTCAAGCCCCACAATCAACAGCAAGGGTTCCTACAGACAAATAAACACATAGGAAAAAATAGAGTTTCACTGCTGTGAAGAGAGGCACACATATTAGCCCTGAGACAAATATCTGTCTTCCATTCAAGGGTCCAATCTGTCCAGTGGTTCCTGTTCTCAGGTCTTCTCCTCCCATCATAGCCCAATCTACACCTACCTCAATATTCCTAATTTTCCTGCAAGAAATGGACAAGGGATGCTGTGGCAATGTGCAAATCTAGCAGAAAGTAGAAAGAGTCCTTCACCCACTTGGGTTAAAGCCACCTGCCATGCTCTTCCTCTATAGCTACCCCCTGCATTCCCCTCTTTCTCACCAAACTCCAGAGGTTTGAGCCAGTGTCCTCCTCTTTTCCTTTCTTGCAGAACTGACCAGCCTTAAAGCAGGCCTAAGGATGAGAAACACACAAAAAGGTAAGACAGTTAGGAAATGAGGGCAGCAGTTGAGCACTTAAGCAGTTGGGACAGATCAACGCCAAGGACAGAAGTCCCCATATTATCTGTCTTTCAACATTCAGGGTCCTGCTGGTGGAATATTCTCTTCTCATTGAGGCCCTGTTGCAGTTTGCCAGAGATAACAACTCCTTCTCTTGACGTCATAGTCTTCCCATTACTCCCTTCTCCAGTTCTGAGGATTCACCACTAGGTGCACTATATCCCCTTGCTCTGCGCAGCATAAAATGGGGGAAGGGTGTCGCATATTCTAGAAAGCAGGTTGTGAAGTAGTATTTGCAAATATGACTCTCATCACTCCCACCTCCAAAGCCCATCTTTTTTTGCCCCCACCTGGCCAGGGTTGGGAAGGAAGATGGGGGAAGTGCCTGGAAGGCTGTTAGAGAGGGGAAGATGAGCAGTGTTTCTGGATGCCAGACCTGCTCTGGTCGAAGTCACCCCACCCCGATTTGGGTCTCCAGTCAGTGCCTGATGCCTGCCCCCCAAACCCTACACACCTCCAGAAATCCAGGCCATTTTCGAAATCCTCCTTTTTCTCAAGCCTCTCTTCTACAGATGCTCACTGTAGCCTGTCAGAATATGCCAGACCTACCGCGCAGACAGGAGACTTTGACATCAACTTGGAGCCTGTGGGAAGGCACAGCACCCCGGACGCGGGGCCCAACGAGCACCTTACGGGAATCAGGGCTGGAGTAACAAACGCCACCCACCGCCCGCCGGCTGGGCAAAGGGCTCTACACAGCCCCTGTCCCCAGCGGCCTTCCCGGGCACCCCCCAGCCCATCTCCCACTTCGCCATTCCTTCTGCAGCAGCCTCCCCCCACAGCCCTCACTGGGGGCAGACACCGGTGAGGGCGGCGCACGGGCACCTGGAGAGCTGGCTGGGAAGTGGTCAGCGCGGTTCACCTACAGACTACCTGATGGTGCCGCTCTGGCCACCCCCTCCATCCTTGACCCAGCCTGTAGTGGCCACCTCCCCCTCATCTCCAGGGGTCCCAGTTCCCGGGCACTGCACACCTTCCTCGGGGACGGGCTCCAACCGAGTCGCCTCCTCCTTGCCGGGCTGCCAGGGTCTGGGGTACAGGCTGCCAGCTGGTCAACAGAGGGGGACCACCCACGCACCCCCCAACACACCCTCACTTGCCTTCCCAGGCTCAGGGCCCAGGTCGTCGGCCTCCCCTCCTCTCCTCTCCTCTCCTCTGCTGGGTCTCTGCTCTGCTCTGGCTGCTCACTCGCCCGGATTCCCACCGCCTTCCGTGCGATCAGAATTGCAAAGAGGCGGCCCGCCCCCCACGCCCGCCGCTGCAGCAAACTGGGCAGGGGCTACGCAGGATGCGGCAAGAACCGCTCGCCTCGAGGGTGTCGGGAAGGGGGCGGAGGGATACGGCGCGAAGTGCTCGACGCCCCCTCCCGGGCCCACCGTAGTTCCGACCAGAGGTGGGCGGGGCCACCAGGATCCTGAGCCTGAGGGGCGGGCTAGCACCGGGCTGCCTCGGTAGGTGGTAGGGCCCCCGCGGACCCTAATATGGAGACCACCACCACATTTCTGGTGTTGCTATAATTCGGGTACCAGCGGGCGGCGAGGGGCGAGGGGCAGGATCGGGGGCTGGGAACTGCAGTGCTGGAGGAACAGCGGATGGATACCAAGCTGCCCCTTGGTATGTCTGCACCCCACACTCTGACTCGCTTTCCCGCTCCCCCTTCCTGGACGTTAATAGGGGAAGGGTGTCTGGTCTGCAGGCTCTGAAGTGGAGGGTCTCGGGCCAGGTTGCCCTGGAGGTCTAGGGTGGCCCTCCATGGCTTTTGTGTGTCACTGCTTTGTGGAGTGTCACCTGCTCTTAAGTGAACTGGGTGGGAGCTCACAGAAAGGCCCCACCACTGCCTAGACCTGACCTCTAACCCTAGGGAACTAACCATTGGTCTACACCAAGAGGCATTCATTCTGCCAGGCTGCTTTTTCTCATTCCAATTGACATTGTGCTGTCACCAGCTGCTCATAAATGAGGGCCTTTCCCTGTCAGGATCACACAGTCCTTTCTTTTTGCTGCCCAATAGCCAAGCGTTAGGCACCAGGTAGGGTTGACTTGGTCCTGGTTTCTTTTCATTCTATGGCACATCTCTTAAAAGGCACATGCACGTCCTCATGATACTTGGTTGTCTGGAAATGTAGCAGGCGTTCCCATCAGCTTGGATTTCAGCCACCTGCCATATTACATGCCTTCATTTGCCAGTCATTCTCAGGGGGACCCAGTATCCCCTGTCCTTGCATTCACTTCACTAAGACACAAATCTGGTTGTTTTGGAATTCTCCCTTTCATCCTCACATCCTTTCTCTACTGTTAAACCCCTCTCCCTGCCTGCTGCATGGGACAGAGTAATGTGGTTAGTCCTACAGTTAATGATGTTGTGTGCTGTCCATTTTAAAAGTCAGTCACACAGAATCCTCATTGTGTTTGACAAGTAGCTCTACCCCAATGATGTCTATGTCCTACTGAACATGTAACATGTTATGTCACCTGGCAAAGGACAATTACGGTTTAAAATGGAATTAAGGTTGCTAATCACCAGAATTTAAAATAAGATTATGCTGGATTATCCTGGCTTATGTAACCACAAGCATACTTTAGATGTGGAAGAGGGAGGCAGAAGAGTCTGTGTCAGTGAAACAGCAGAGAAAACTAGACAGGTTGTTGTTGTCTTTGAAGATGGAAGGAAGCCAGGAACCAAGGAATGTAGCCTTTTGTCAGAACCTTGAAAATACAAACAGATCTCCTCCTAGAAGCCCCAGAAGAAAAGTAGCTCTTCTAACACCTTGGGGTTTTTTTTGGTGCAACTTTTTTCCAATTTCCAATTTCCAAGACTATAGGGTAGTGAAATTGTATTATATTCAGCTATCCCATGTGCAGTAATTTCTTATAGCAGTAGTAAGAACCAACCACATACTCACCATCCTGAAGAAGTCTATTCCCCTGACTTTCTTAACTGTGCTTCAATCTCTGGGGAATCTGTTTTGGAACTCATCTCTTACACTAGAGCCACACGTATCCTTGTCTTTGTTGTTTTATTTACTGGCCCTCAAGTCTCATCTTGGAGAAAGTACCTTTTACTTGAAAACTGCTAATATCTTCCAGGATGGAAAGGGAAGCCTATTTTTACTATGAATTTTCATATGTTTTCATACCTGTTTTTTTCTATTCTTGTATGTAACTGTGTAATATTTAGATGATAGGAAGAAAATATCTTAGGATGATTCTGTACTGTGTCTGGAGATGAATGGATATTATCTATTAGATGGGAACCACTTTATCTGTGTTGTTTAAATGGCTTTTGATGAATGGTGGAGTTTTCTATTTATCTTTGTTGAATAAATGAAATACACCAAGTACTGTAAGAAAGCAGAGAAACAGTTCAGCAAAGGAAAAGAACGCCATACATGCCCACAAATCCCAAAAGACCTCAGGTCCCTTTCTGCCAAGCTTGGAATTTACCTGAGAGAGTATGCTGTAGCACAAAAAAGAAAAAAAAAAGATATATATATATATGTATTCCAGATTCTGTCCTAGAACTCTTTGTCTAAACTCTTAATCATGAAGAAATTCTTCTTTGCTTTCTTCTAAAAGCTTTATGGTTTAAATTTTATAGATAGGTCTGTGGCCTGTGTCAAGTTTACTTTTTTGTGTGTGGTGTGAGACAGGAGTTAGGTTCATGTTCTTCCATATGTACATGTATTCCACTTGTTCAGACATCATTTGTTGAAAAGACTTGCCCCTGGTTTGATTCCTTGGTAGAAAAGGCTCATGGTTTCATAAGTGTGGATATATTCCTGGGCTGTTCCACTGATCTATGTGTTGACCCTATGCCATTACCAAACATTCTCATTTGTTATAGCTTTTTAGTAAGTAGTGGATGGAGTCAGATAAATACGTCTTCCAATAGTGTTCTTCTTTTTCCAAATTGATTGAGGAAGCTCTCTTCCTTTTCTTTTTTTTTCACCCTGGTTTTCTCATTTTTTTTTCTCATCATGGATGGGTGCTGAAATTTGCCAAAATTTATTTCATCTATTGAAATGATTACATAAGTTTTCCTCTTCATTTTGCTAATAGAATGAATTACCTTGATTTTCAAATGTTAAGCCAATCTCATAATTCTGGAGTAAATTGCATTGCTCATAACTTTTATATTTTTATTACAGATTTTTGTATTTAAATATTCAGTATCCACTTACTGGCTATGGTGGCCAGTGGGTACCACTCTGGACAGCACAAATACGGAATTTTTTTTCATAGAAATATTTCATCATAGAAAGTTCTGGCAGACAGCCCTTCTCAACAGCGATTTATTTCTAAAGCATAAAGTTGATGATATTACTCCCTCACATCTAAAACAATGAGTTATTGACAGGTATAGGACTCTTAATCTAGCGTCAGTATGCCTCTTGACCTCCTTTTATTATTATGTTTCCATGCCTTTTTATCTCCTCTTGTCAGCTTATTTGTAGCTGCAGAGTGCTCACAATTTCATTGTGCTATCTTTTATATTACTCCCTTCTGGAATGTCTTGCCATTTCTCCCATACAACTAACTTTTATTGCACCACAATATTTTGCTCTAGTCCTTTCTGGTTGTTGTAGAGTCCTTTTTTTCTCTTCCCATTGTATAAGGAGTTAGCCAAAGTCTTGTCACCAGATAATGCACACACCATTTTCTAAAAAGAAGACTTCCTGAGAAAGTGTAATTTCACTACAAGTATAGTTTTTATGCTAAAACTTACTGTAAGTTTATGCTAAGCTTTAGGCATAAACCCATCAAAACCTTTCAGCATGTTGAACTTCTGGTTCTGAGAAAGGTGATTCAAGAACAAGGAACTGCCAAGTCCTAGAATGTGGTTCTCCTTAGTGAAAGTGTTTGGGCTACTTGAAAAGGAAGCTGTTTAGAGGCTACTGCTGTTTTCTACCTAATTTCTAAAATACTGAGCTTCTGTTTTACACGGAGAGATTAAATATTCTTTGGAGGGCGTGCTTTTTTATTTCCTATGTATGATATAGCAGTTTTCAGTGAGCATAAGAGAGAAAATTTGAAGAATTTTCTATATAGACAATAATGTTATTTGTAAACAAAAACAGTTATTTATTTCTTCCATTTCTGTATACCTTTTACTTGATTTGCTTGTGTTATTGCATTAGCTAGGGCTTCCATACAATGTTGAATAGGAAAGGTGAGAAGGAACATCCTTGCCTTGTTCTTAATCTTAACAAGGAAGTATGTTGGCCTGGCACAGTAGTTCACGCTTGTTAATACTAGTTCTCTAAGGTGGAGGTGGGTGGATTGCTTGAGCTCAGGATTTTGAGACCAGCCTGAGCAAGAGCAAGACCCATCTGTACTAAAAATAGAAAAGTTAGCTGGGTATTGAGACAGATGCCTTTAGTCCCAGCTATTTGCAAGGCTGAGGCAAGAGGATCACTTGAGCCCAAGGGTTTGAGGTTGCTGTGAGCTATGATGCCACAGCACTCTACTCAGGGGCACAGAGTGAGACTCTGTCTCAAAAAAAAAAAAAAAGCATCTGCTTTCCCACCCTTATGATATTAGCTGCAGGGTTGTTTTATTTTTGTAGATATTCTTTATTAGGTTTAAAGAGTTCCCTCTGTTTTAGTTTAGGTTGGTATACCGAAACACGGTAGACTGGGTAGCTTAAACAATAGACATTCATTTCTCACAGTTCTGTAGGCTGTTAGTCTAAGATCAAGGTACCAGCATATTTTAGTTCCTGGTGAGGTTCTATTTCTTGGCTTGTAGATAAGTGTGTACACATGACCTTTCCTCAATGTGTTCATTTGAAGGTAGAAAGAAAGGGAGAGGGGAGAGAGAAAGAGAAAAAAAAAGATATTAAGCTTTCTGGTGTCTTTTTGTAAGTACACTCATCTCATTATGAGGTTTCATCCTCATGATGTAATCTAAACCTAATTACCTCTAAAACCACCCCTCTTCCAAATACCATCCCATTGGGGTTTGAGACTTCAACATGTGAGTTTGGGGTGGGGCAAACACATTCAGCCGTAACACCTCTATCTCCAGTTTTTTGAGAGTTTTTATTTTTTTTTTTGAGAGTTTTAAAAATCATGAATGAGTGTTAGATTTTGTCAAATGCTTTTCCTACTGTTTATTAATTGAATCATATCATTTTTTTCTTCTTTAGCCTTTTGATGTGATGGATTATTATTGATTGATTTTTAAATTTTGAACCAGCCTTGCACAACTGGAATAAATTCTACTGGGTTGTGGTGTATAATTCTTGTTGGTTTTGGTTGGAAAATATTTTGTTGAGAATTTTTACAAATATATGGGTAAGGGATATTGGTCTGCAGTTTTCCTTTCCTGTAATGTTTTTGTCTAGTTTTGGTATTCATACAATTTTGACCTTATAGAATTTTTTTTTTTTTTTTTTTTTTGCAGTTTTTGGCCGGGGCTGGGTTTGACCCTGCCACCTCTGGCATATGGGGTCGGCGCCCTACTCCTTTGAACCACAGATGCTGCCCCCTCATAGAATTTTTTAGGAAGTATTCCCTTGGGTTCTATTTTCTGAGAGAGATTATGTGGAATTATTATAATTTATTCCTTAAATGTTTGGTAGAATTTACCAGTGAACCCATCTTAGCATGGTGCTTTCTCTTTTGGAAGGGCATTAAGCATTGATTCAATTTCTTTAATATTTATTGCCTTAGGCAGATTATCTATTTTCCATGTATTAGTTTTGGTAGACTGTGTCTTTTAAGAAATAGTTACATTTCACCTAGATTATCAACGTTTTGGAAAATTTGTTCATAATATTCCTTTATTATCTTCTGAATGTCCATGGGAAGGCAGCGATGGCCCTTCTTTTATTTCTGATATAAGTAATTTATTTTCTTTTTTTCCTAGTTAATCTGGCAGATTGGTACATTAGTACTAATAGTACATAGTATGTTACTCTTTTTGAAGATTCAGCTTTTGTTGTCCTTGAGTTTCTGTATTCCTTTCCTGTTTTCAGTATCATTTGTTTCTGCCCTACTTTTTATCTCTTTTATTCTGCTTACTTCAGATTTAAGTTGCTTTTCTTTGTATAGTTTCCTAAAGTAGAAGCTTAGATTACTGGTTTTATATTTTTCTTCTTTTCTAATACATTCATTAAATGCTATGAGTTTAAGCACTTTTTCTGCATTCTGCAATTCTGATATATTGTGTTTTCGTAATTATTTCAGAATATTTTAAAAATTTTCTTGCACTTTAGGACAGAGTATTTCCAATTCATCCCTCTCATGCCTTATAACATTGCTGTCATTCATTACACTTATTTATGAATAGGTTGTAATTACCACATATATTGTTGCTAATATTATTGTTTTGGACAAACTTTTATCTGTTAAATCAGTTAAGGAAAAGAAAAATACAAAAATTTGTTTTACCATCATCTATTTCTTCTCTAACATTCTTTCTTTATGTAAACATGAGTTTCTGACCTATATAATTTTCCTTCTCTTTGAAGAATGTCTTTAACATTTCCTAAAAGAAAAGTCTATTGGGGACAAATTTTCTCAATTTTTCTATGCATGATATTATCTTTTTCTTTCACTTTGGAAGGATAGTTCCATAAGAATTCTATATTGGTGTGTTTTTTTTTTTTCCTTTAACACTTTGTTTCACTCCACTCTTGTTTTGCTTACATGGTTTTTAAAGAGAAATCTGAGTATGATTCTTATCCCTGTTTTTCTGTAGGTAATGTAATTGTTTTCTCTGGCTTCTGTAAATATTTTATTTATCTTTGATTTTATA
The DNA here is from genome assembly GCF_000181295.1 of Otolemur garnettii. Classification (NCBI taxonomy): domain Eukaryota; kingdom Metazoa; phylum Chordata; class Mammalia; order Primates; family Galagidae; genus Otolemur; species Otolemur garnettii. The sequence goes on from NW_003852714.1 coordinate 183,077, forward strand.
CAATTTAAATATAATATGCCTTGTGTAGATGTTCTAGTTTTGTTTTTTGTTTTTTTTTTTTTTTTTTGAGACAGAGCC
>NW_003852714.1:183721-194971 GCF_000181295.1 Otolemur garnettii
GACAGAGTCTCACTTTGTCACCCTCCATAGAGTGCCGTGGCAGCATACAGCTCACAGCAACCTCCAACTCCTGGGCTTAGGCGATTCTCTTGCTTCAGCCTCTAGAGTAGCTGAGACTACAGTCTTTCGGGTTTTCGTTTTGTTTTGTTTTGAGACAGAGTCTCACTCTGTTGCCTGTCTCACTCTGTTGCCCTGGGTAGAGTGCCATAGAATCATAGCTCACAGCAACTGCAAACTCTTGGGGTTGAGCAATTTTTTTTTTTTTTGTAGTTTTTGGCTGAGACCAGGTTTGAACCCACCACCTCTGGTATATGAGGACGGCACCCTCCTCCTTTGAGCCACAGGCTCCACCCAGGGTCGGGCAATTCTTTTGCCTCAGCCTCTTTAATAGCTGGGATTACAGGCACCTGCCACCATGCCCAGCTAGTTTTTTTCTTTTTTCTGTTTTTAGTAGGGCCAGGGTCTCCCTCTTGCTCAGGCTGGTCTGGAACTCCTGAACTCAGGCAATCCACCCTCCTTGGCCTCCCAGAAGGCTAGGATTACAGGCATGAGCCACTGTGCCCAGCTGGCTCGAGTGGATTCCATTCCAGGTAAATAGATAGTAACTTTGACTCTAAAAATAACAGTTTCTCCAAACTTTGTGGTAGTAGTTTTCCTGTAAACTTAGTTCTCTGATAGATCCAAGGAAAGCCATTTATTTTCAGTTTCTTCAGTTATTTCTTACTTAATTTTCTGATGACTTCTGTGCTCCTTATACATTGCAGCTGAAACTAAAATTTCTGACTTTTTTTTTTGAGACAGAGCCTCAAGCTGTCCCCCTGAGTAGAGTGCTGTGGCATCACAGCTCACAGCAACCTCCAACTCTTGGGCTTGAGCGAGTTTCCTGCCTTCACTTCTTAAGTAGCTGGGACCACAGGCGCCCCCCACAATGCCCGACTATTTTTTGGTTGCAGCCCTCATTGTTGTTTGGCGGGCCGGAGCTGGATTTGAACCTGCCAGCTCAGGTATATGTGGCTGGAGCCTTAGCCACTTGAGCCACAGGCGCCGAGCCAAATTTCTGACTTTTTAATCTCTACTATTTGAAGAAGACAGGTATTTTTCTCAAGCCTCTTAAAACCTTATTAACTCTATTCCTTTTCAGTGTCTAAGTATTTGATCATTGGATAAGTATTGTTGTACCACCACAAAGAAAGTGACAGATGACTGTAATTTTTTTTTATATGACTAAGAGTTATTTAACAGAGATTGTTTAAACCAGGAATTACGCTTATACAAAATTTTTCAAAGGGATTATCTAACTATTTGCAAATCAATCTAGCTACAAGAATATTAATCTCCTACTGCTTAATCTATGGACTGACTTTAGTGAAGAAGAATACAACAGACTCGGCACCTGTAGCTCAAGTGGCTAGGTTGCCAGCCACATACACCGGAGCTGGCGGGTTTGAATCCAGCCTGGGCCCACCAAACAACAATGACAAATGTGATCAAAAAATAGCCAGCATTGTGGCAGGCGCCCATAATCCCAGCTACTTGGGAGGCTGAGGCAAGAGAATTGCTTAAACCCAAGAGTTTGAGGTTACTGTGAGCTGTGATGCCACAGCACTCTACCCAGGGTGACATCTTGAAACTCTGTCTCAAAAAAAAAAAAAAAGAATACAACAGAGGGAGAGCACTTAGAGTGTAGATGGATGTAGAAAAATGGAGATAAGAAATACAGGCATAAGCAAAAAGAAGCACCCACATAATCTACATATTTTCAAGATATATTCATAATATCATAGAATCCACACATGTGATCTTGCTGTGTGAAAGAGGGAAAAAAATAAACTATAGTGGGCTGACAAATAAAAATACACAAGTGAAATGTACCATTTAATAGTAGAAATTTCCTATAGAGATATTCCTCACAAGATTGTTCATAATAAGAAAAAATAGATATAATCTAAATATATGAGTGTAGAAAATTTATTAAATTATGAGAAACTAATGAGATGGAATGGATATGTTAATTAGCTTGATTTGGTCACTCCACAATGTATATATAATCAAAACATCATGTTGTATGTCATATATATAACATTTTTACTTATAAATTTGAAAACCACATTTCTTTAAAAATGAAAGTGTTTGTTTCAGAAATACTTGTCAGCACTGGGAATTCTACAATTATTATTTTTGTGCAATATGAAAGGTAAATTATGGAATTTTATTATTTTAGTTTGTTCTACAATTGTGAGTGAGCTTATCAGTAAGGATGTGCCACATTACATTACATTAACAAATGATTCCAAAATCTCAGTAACTTGAAATAATAAAAATATATTTATTGGACATAATAAATGGATGTAATATATTTATTACATGCAATATATTACATGTATATTTATAAATATATTTATTACATGTCCAACACATGCCCATTGGGAGCTTTGCTCACTAGAATTAAAATGATGAAACAGTAATTATCTCAAACATTGTTGGTTACTATAAAATAGGGAAAGACTGATTATGACAAATCTCACAGTGGCTCTTAATAGTTTCCTCCCAGAACTGACAAAAGCCTTTCTGCTCTATTGCATTGATTAAATTAAGTTAACTGGGCATGGCTGTTTTCAAAACGTGTGAGTAAGTAGCCTAAGTGTCTGAAAACTGGAAAGCAAATAATATTGGTTAACAACACTTGATTAACAAAGGTACCAGATCTTTCGTTGAATGCTGTATACCTATTTTTTTTCTTGTGATCTGTTTACTTACTCAGTCTTCCACTGGGTTATTCACTCCACTGACTTATATACTATTTCTTTATAAATTCAGAAAACTAGCCCAGAGATTGCCATATGTGCTGTAACTAATGTTTCCAATATATGCTATGTTTTTACTTGTTTATCATTATTTTATTTTATTTTAGAGACTGAGTCTTACTCTATCACCCTTGGTAGATCGCTGTGGAGTCATCATAGCTCATAGCAACCTCATACCCGTTGGGTTCAAGCAATCCTCATGTCTTAGCTTCCTGAGTAGCTGGGGCTAGGGGGTGCCCACCACAACACTGGGCTATTTTTCTATTTTTAGTAGAGATGGGGTCTCACTCTTGGTCAGGCTGGTCTAGAACTCCTGAGCTCAAGCAATCTGCCTGTCTCAGCCTCCCAGGGTGCTAGGATTACAGGACTGAGCCACTGCACCTGGCCTATGGTTCTTTTAAATGAACTTTACTGAAATACAGTTCATTTACCATACAATTCACCATTTTAAAAAGTACAGCCAAATGGCTTGAGTTAATTTGGGGTGGGACACACACCCCAGAGTTGTGTGCTCATCACTAAAATAAGTTTTAGAAAATTATCATTAGTCTAAGAAGATACTGTGCATCTCTCAGTTGTCAGACTTCATTACCTCCACCCCTAAACTGAAGGCAATAATTAATCTCTCTATATAGGCCTATTCTAGATAAATATATGTATATATATATATGGAATCATCCAATATGTAGTTGTTATTTTTATTTTTATTTTTTTTCTTTGTAATTTGATCTTGAAGTTTTCCTCTGAAGAGTGGCTATAAATTCTAGTCATACCCTTACCCGGCTCTTGAGTATTTACACTGTGAGTTTCAGAGGATACTTCTTTATCCTGGAAGACAACCTAAGCATCCAACTTGTGATCAGGTGTCCCTCTCACAGAAAACTTGTTTAAATTGGCAGATGCGCCTGTGGCTCTTGTTTGACTTGTGTCCAATTTACTCCTAACAAGATAACCACTTCAAAGGAGAGACCTGAGCAGGAGGAAAGCTAGGTTTGGATGTGTCAATCAGGTGAGACACAGAGAAGGCAGCATAACAAAACACATGATATAACAAAAGCTTTTTGTTACTCAGATCCGTGTTTGAAGTGGGGTAATTATAAGAGCCAATGGAAAGTCTGAAGATGGCAAGATGCTCAACCACTGGGTCATGAGCAAGAGAGACCTCTAATAAAGGTTAATCCTAACAGTTTGAGAGGCTGAGGTGGGTGGATTGCTTGAGCTCAGGAGTTCAAAACCAGCCTGAGGGGCGGCACCTGTGGCTCAAAAGGGTAGGGTGCCGGCTCCATGTGCCAGAGGTGGTGGGTTCAACCCAGCCCTGGCCATTAAAAAAAAAACAAAAAAAACCACAACCTGAGCAGATGCAAGAACCCCATATTAAAAAAATAAAGAAAGGTTAAGGCCTTTATGGAATCAAGGGCATTACCCAAACAGGTTTCTTATGGGAAATTCTAATTGGTGGTTTTAAAGCACCAATTTGGGGAGGTCACACTGTCACTGAGAGGTAATCACTGTGGCATATCTGCATAGTCCATGAGGGGTGTGAAGCTCAGTGTGGTAAATCAAGTAGGTTCTATTTCTCCATCTCAGAGGGTAGTGGCTACCAGGAGGTGGTTGTGTAAAGCGGATATCTGGATTAACTACATTGAGGAACTGGGAGGAAGCAAAGAACTGAATGGCCTTGCTTCCAGTATGAGAAAGTTAACCCTATATCTAAAATGGATGCCAAGGCAACATAAAATTATAGGAATTTACTACAATGGTCCTTTGTGACTCACTTACTTCATTTATCTTAGGATAATGTTTTCAAGGTTCTTCTATGTTGTAACATTTATCAGTATTTTTACTGATAATATTTTACTTCTAAAGATTATTTCATTGTATGATTATGCCACATTTTATTTATTCATTTATCAGTTGATAGACACTTGAGTTGTCGTCTATTATGAATGAATAATGCTGCTATGAACATGTGTGTACAATATTTTGTGTGGACATATGTTTTCATTTCTCTTGGATATATGCCTAGGAGTAAAATTGCTGGAACATATGTTCATCTTTTCAAGAACTGCCAGACTGCTTCCCAAAACAACTGCAACATATTACATTCCCACCAGCAGTGTATGAGGATTCCTATATCCTTGCCAACACATTTTATTATCTGTCTTTTTAATTATAGTCATCCTAGTGGGTATGAAGAGGTATCTAAATAGAGTTTTGATTTGCATTTCCTTGATAGTTAATGATGTTGAACTTCTTTTTATGTGCTCATTCACAATTTTATATTTTTTAAGAAATATCCAGATTGTTTGACTATTTTATTGGGTTGTCATTTTATTATTGAGTTCTCTTTTTATTGAAACTCAATAATCTTTATAAATTCAAGATCCAATCCCTTACCAAATTTATGATTTGCAAAATGTTTCTCCTGTTCTCTGAGTTGTCTTTTAACTTACTGTGTCCTTTGAACCATGAAAGTTTTTAATTTCAGTGATGTCCAGTTTGCTATTTTCCCCTTGGTTCTTGTGCTTTGGTGTCATATGTAAGAAACTACTATCTATTCCAAGGTCACATAGATTTATATTTATATTTTCTTCCAAGAGTTTTATATATTTGGTTCTTATATTTAGTCTTTGAATAATTTTGAGTTCATTTTTACATATGGTGGGAGGAAGGTGTTCAAATTAACCTCTTTGCATGTGCCTATCCAATTGTTCAGGCACCAGTTGTTGAAAAAACAATTCTTAACCACATTGTATAGCCCTCACACCTTTATCAAAATTCAATAAATGTGAGGGTTTTTTTCTGGACTCTCAATTATTTTTATTCATATTTATGTCTACCTTTGTCAGTACCACACAATGTGGATTACTGTAGCTTCATAGTAAGGACTGAAATCAAATAGTGTGAGTGCTCCAACTTTGCCCTTTTATTCTGGATCCCCTTGCTTTTCCATATAAATATCAAGAGCATCTTGTGAATTTATGCAGCAAAGCATCTGAATTTGGTAATGATTTCATTGAATCTGTAGATCAATATAGCTTCTATTAGTATCATAATATTAAGTCTTCTAATCCACGAGCACAGGATGTCTTTCCGTTTATTTCGGTCTTCTTTATTTCAGCAACATTTTGTGGTTTTTAGCATACAAACATTACATCTTTTTGCTAAAATATTCCTGTTTTAAAAATTATTTTTGATATTATTGTAGTTATTTAAAAAATAATTAATGGTTTGATCATTACTACTGTATGGAAATGCAACGGGTTTTTGTATATTGATATTTTATCATACACTTTCATTGAAATTTTTTATTAATTTAAAGAGGTTTTTAGTGGATCTCTTAGGATTTTCTGTATATAAGAGTAATTCATCTGAAAGTGTTTATGATCTTATGAATCGTGTTAACATTATCAGTTAACTTTCTCAATGTTTTTCATGTCCCATTTATTCCTAACTAACCTAGAGTGGCATTTTATCTCAGCAAGAATATAAATAAAAAAGAATCTCTAATATATTCTCTTAGTACTTACTATATTAATAATTTTAAGACTTGTGATTAAACTTTGAAACAATTAGAGTTTATTTTATTTATTTATTTATTTATTTATTTTTATTAAATCATCACTGTGTACATTAATGCAGTCATGGGGTACAATGTGCTGGTTTTATATACAACTTGAAATATTTTCATCAAACTGGTTAACGTAACCTTCATGACATTTTCTTAGTTATTGTGTTAAGACATTTATATTCTACATTTAGTGGTTGAATATATGTTAGGGGTTTTTTTTTTCAAATATATCACCACTTGACCAATGACATTTAAAAACAATTTAGTAAACTATACATGATATAATATTATTTTAACTATTTGTAATTGTATAATTCAATGGTATTGAATGATTCATACTGTGTGTAAACATCAGCACTATTTATATAAAAAACATTTTCATCATTCCAATAAAACCTCCACTAAACAATAAATCCCCTTTCCTTCTTCACCCTGCCCATAGTATTCACTATTCTACTTTCTCTACAAATTTGCCTATTCTAAGTACTTCATGTAAGTGGAATCATGTATTATTTGCCCTTTTGTGTCTGCCTTATTTAACTAAGCATAATGTCTTTAAGATCAATACATGTTGTAGAATATATCAAAATTTCATTAATTTTTATAGTGAAATTATATACAGGGTGGACATAAAGTTTGTGTGCAACTTAAAATAGTTTAACATAGGCCAAGTGCAGTGGCTCATGCCTGTTATCCTAGCACTCTGGGAGGCTGAGGCAGGTGGATTGCTTGAGCTCACAAATTCAAGACCAGCCTGAGCAAAAGCAAGATCCCTGGCACTACTAAAAATAGAGAAACTGAGACAAGAGGATCACTTAAGCCTGAGTTGGATGTTGCTATGAGCTATGACGCCATGGCACCCCACCCAAGGTGACAGCTTGAGATAATGTCTCAAAAAAAAAATAGTTTAACATATCAAATTGCACATGAACTTTATGTCCACCCTGTATATAATATTTTGTTCATCCATTCATTCACCAATGGATACTTGGGTTGTTCCTCCTTTTGATTATTGTTAATAATGGTTCCATGAACACTAGTGTAAATATATGTGTCCATTTCTGTGCTTTCAATTCCTTTGGGTGTGTATATCTACATGTGGAGCTGCTGTGTCATATGTAGTTTTATTTTTAATTTTGTGAGAAGGAGTAATCTGTTTTCCATGGTGGTTATGCCATTTTACATTACTGTCAGGAATGTGCAAGGGTTTCAATTTCTCCACGTCCTCAAAAACATTTTCAATTTTCTGTTAAAAAAAGTAAACTATAGCTTCTTACTCAGTGTGATAGGTTGTGGTTTTTATTTACATTTTACTAATGGCTAATGATGTTGAACATCTCTTCCTGTGCTTATTAGTCATCAGTATATCTTTTTTACAGAAATGCCCATTCAGGTACTTTACTCATTAAATTTTTTTTTGGAGTTTCTGTGTCTCAGGAGTTACTGGTGTATTTTGGATACTAATCAGTTATCAAATAAACATATCCAAATATTTTCTGCCATTCAGTAGGTGTCTTCTTGCATTCTTGATTGTGTACACTCCTGCACAAAAGTTCTTAATTTTAATGAAGTCAAATTTATCTACATATTTTTTGTTGTTGCCTGTGATTTTGGTGTCATATCCATAAAATTGCTGTCATCTCCATTGTCATAATGATGTTCTCCAATATTTCCTTCTAAGAGTTTTAGAGTTATAGCTTTTAATTTAGATCATTGATCATTATTTCTTTGAACAGAAAAATATTTATTTTTTTAAAATTTTATAATACTTATTATTTAAAAATGTAAGGAGGTACAAGTGTTCTTGTTACATGGATGAACTGAATAATACTGAAGTCAGGTCTTTCAGTGTGTCATTAGAATAGTGTGTATTGTACCTGATAGGTATGTTTTTTTCCCTCCCCCACCGTCTACCTCCTTTGTTGGTTTCTAATGTGATTTACACCACTATATAATGGTGTATATACATTATATATATAGCCCTCACTAATTAATGAGAACATATGGTGTTTGTTTTTCTTTTTTTTTATGGTGGGGGGTGGGGTGTGGTTACAAGGGAAGGAGAGAGAGACACAGAGAAAGAGAGGAGAGAGAAAGGATGCGAGAGAGAGAGAGAGAGAGAGAGAGAGAGAGACAGAAATGGTGTTTGTTTTTCAATTCCTAGGATATTTTGGTTAGGATATGTCCTCTGGTTGCATCTAAGTTGCTGCAAAAGGCATTATCTCATCTTTTTTATTGCTGAGTAGTACTTCAATGCATGCATATGTGTATATATATATATATAATGTATATATGTGGTGTGTGTGTACATATATGTGTATATCACATATCCTTTATGTGTTCATCAATTGATAGGCACTTAGGTTGATTCTTTATCTTTGCAATTATGAATTGTGCTGCAATAAACATTCAAGTACAGGTATCTTTCTAATATGATGGATTCTTTTCCTTTGGGTAGATTCCCAATAATGGGATTGCTGGATTGAATGGTAGGTCTAATTTTAGTTCTTTGAGGAACCTCCATACTGTTTCCTTGGAGGTTGTACTAATGTACAGTTTCACCAACACTGTATAAGTGTCTCTGTTCCACTTCATCCAAGCCAGTATCTGTGCTTTTTGGTTTTTTAATAATAGCCATCCTGATGGGGTAATATGATGCTAGGAACTTTTTCATGTGTTTGTTGGCCATTTGTCTGTCTTATTTTGAAAAGACTGTTAATGTCTTTTCTTCACTTTAACAGGGTTGTTTTATTTTCTGGGCATTTTGTTTGAGTTATTTATAGATTCTGGATATTAGTCCTTTATCAGATGTATAGCTTGTGGACATTTTCTCTGATTCTGTAGGTTATATATTTATCTTTGTCCTTATTTCCTTTGATGTGTAGAAACTTAATTCACTCCCATTTGTTTATTTTTGTTGTTGTTGTATATGCTATGTGGGTCATAGTTATACATTCTTTGCCTACTCCAATGTCTAGAAGAGTTTTTCCTACATTATTGTCTAGAATGTTTATGGTTTCAGGTCTCACAATTAAGACTTTAATACATCTTGAGTTACTTTTTGTATATGGTAAGAGACAGGAATCCTGTTTCATTGTTGTGTATGTGGTTATCCCAGCACCACTTATTGAATAAGGCATCCATTCCACAGTGTATATTTTGTCTGCTTTGTTAAAATCAGTTGGTCATAGCTATGTGGATTTATTTCTGGGTTCTCTATTCTGTTCCATTGGTCCGTGTATCTACCTTTATACCAGTACCACACTGTTTTGGTTACTTGTAGTATTATTAAAGTTAGGGAATGTATGGCTTCCATATTTTTTCTTTTTGCATAAGATTCCTTTGGCTATTTAGGTTCTTTTATGGTTTCCTATGAAGTTTAGGATAAATTTATCTAGATCTGTGAAAAATGGTGTTAGTATTTTGAGAGGAATACAACTGAATCTGTGGCTTACATACTGTGGGTATTTTAACAATGTTTATTTTTTCCAATGTATATGCATGGGTTGTTTTTCCATTTATTTGTGTCATCTATGATTTCATTTATCAGTCTTTTGTAGTTCTCCATGTATAGATATTTTACCTCCTTGGTTAGGTATATATCTAGGTAGTTTATTTTCTTTGCAGTTATTATCAATGGCATCGAGTTCTTGATTTCATTCTCAGCTTAACTGTTATTAGTATATAGAAATGCTACTGATTTGTGTACCTTGATTTTATAACCTGAGACTCTACTAAATTTATCCATCTGTTCTAGGAGTCTTTTGGTAGAGTCTGTAAGTGTTTTCTAGATACAAGATAGAATCATCAGAAATAAAGGTGATACTGGCTTCACAGAATGAGTTTGATCTCCCCTTGATCTGGATGCCCTTTATTTCTTTCTCTTACCTGATTGCTCTGGCTAAGAATTACAGTACTGTGTTGAATAAAAGTGGTAACAGTGGGTACCCTTGTCTTGTTCCACTTCTTAAGGGGGATGATTTCAACTTTTTCGCATTCAGTATGATGTTGGCTGTGAGTTTGTTGTGTATGGTTTTTATAATTTTCAAATATGTTCCTTCTATGCCTAATTTGTTGAGGGTACATGAAGGTATGCTGAATTTTATTAAATGCTTTTTGTGCATCTATTAAGATGATCATATAATCTTTGTTTTTACTTTTGTTTGTGTGGTGAATCACATTGATAGATTTGCATATATTGAAGCATCCTTGAATTCCTGGGATGAAACCCACTTGATCATGGTGAAATTACCTTTTTGATATGCTCCTGAATTCAGTTTGTCAGTATTTTGTTAGGTTATTTTTTCATCTATGTCCATAAGGGATGTTGGTCTGTAGTATTTCCTTCTCTTTCTTTTATTTTTTCTTTCTTTTTTTTGGTTGTTGTTTTTGTATCTTTTCCTGGCTTTTTTTAAAGGTGATACTGGCTTCATAGAACAAGTTGCAGAGGGTTCCCCTCTTCTCAACTTTTTTTTTTTTTTGGAGACAGAGTCTCACTCTACCCCTGGTAAAGTGCCATGGCCCATAATGCACAGTAACCTCAGACTCCTGGGCTCAAGCGCTTCTCTTGCCTCAGCCTCCTGAGTAGCTGGGATTACAGGCACCCACCACAATGCCCAGCTATTTTTAGAGGCGGGGTCTCGCTCTAGCTCAGGCTGGTCTCAAACTTGTGAGTTCAGGTGATTTGCCTGCCTCAGCCTCCCAGAGTATTAGGATTACAGGCATGAGCCACCACACCCAGCCCACTCTTCTCAATGTTATTGAACAGTTTCAGTAGAGTGGGGCCAGTTTTTCTTTTCTTTTTTTTTTTCAATTTTTTTTATTGAATGGTAACTATGTTCATTAATGCACTTCTGGGGTACAGTGTGGGGTTTT